>NC_068426.1:3533063-3615563 GCF_023373465.1 Oncorhynchus keta
TGGTGATGGTGTAATAGTGATAGGTGTGGTGATGGTGTAATGATGATAGGTGTGGTGATGGTGTAATGATGATAGGTGTGGTGATGGTGTAATAGTGATAGGTGTGGTGATGGTGTAATGATGATAGGTGTGGTGATGGTGTAATAGTGATAGGTGTGGTGATGGTGTAATGATGATAGGTGTGGTGATGGTGTAATAGTGATAGGTGTGGTGATGGTGTAATGATGATAGGTGTGGTGATGGTGTAATGATGATAGGTGTGGTGATGGTGCAATGATGATAGGTGTGGTGATGGTGCAATGATGATAGGTGTGGTGATGATAGGTGTGGTGATGTCACTGTGTTATAAGGATCAATTGATTTCTCCAACAGAATACCTGTCCCGGATCATTACCAGTCACTCTGTGCATGCGTGCGACGGACAGCAGGTACGTCTCTACTGCCCACGCCACTCCACCATCTCTATCCAGTCGGCGTTTTACGGACGTGCCGACGCAACGCTCTGCACCAATGGGACGGCTGCGGGTGTCAGAGCGGCCAACTACAGCTGTTCCGCGTTGACGACCCTACAGGTGTGTTGTGGCCAGACATGGTTCCGTCGTAGGAATCCTTTTGTTGCACCAGAATAGGTATTTTCCCGCAGATGATCGAGTCATTCAGTGTTTTGTGTAACGTGGTAAGGATCCATGACATGTATGTCTGAGTTGTTCAATCCCCATAGGCAAGGAATCATATAGAAACAATTTAACCAACTCTTTCAAGTTGATGTAAGTTGAACTTCTTGATTGTGAATTTTTAGACTCCTCTCTCTCTCTCTCTCTCATCCGGAATATCTGTGGGGTCTTAGAATATTTACTCTGACAAACGCATGTTCCTTCTGGGAATAATAAAGTTATTCAGAATAAGTTTTTAAAGGTTGGTAGAGTATTATAGTAGTGACTCATTTATTTTCAGAATTAAAGTATTACACCCCAAAACCAAGGCTATTTAGAGATATCGGCTGAGATTCAATCCAATCAGTAGTAGAGATGTGGTATAGATCAGTAGAGATGTTATAGATCAGTAGAGATGTGGTATAGATCAGTAGAGACGTGGTATAGATCAGTAGAGATGTTATAGATCAGTAGAGATGTTATAGATCAGTAGAGATGTGGTATAGATCAGTAGAGACGTGGTATAGATCAGTAGAGATGTTATAGATCAGTAGAGATGTGGTATAGATCAGTAGAGACGTGGTATAGATCAGTAGAGATGGGTTATAGATCAGTAGAGATGTTATAGATCAGTAGAGATGTTATAGATCAGTAGAGATGTGGTATAGATCAGTAGAGATTTGGTATAGATCAGTAGTAGAGACATGGTATAGATTAGTAGAGATGTTATAGATCAGTAGAGATGTTATAGATCAGTAGATATGTTATAGATCAGTAGAGATGTTATAGATCAGTAGAGATGTTATAGATCAGTAGAGATGTGGTATAGATCAGTAGTAGAGATGGGTTATAGATCAGTAGTAGAGATGGGTTATAGATCAGTAGTAGAGATGGATTATAGATCAGTAGAGATGGGTTATAGATCAGTAGTAGAGATGTGGTATAGATCAGTAGAGATGTGGTATAGATCAGTAGAGATGTGGTATAGATCAGTAGTAGAGATGGGTTATAGATCAGTAGAGGTGTGTTATAGATCAGTAGAGATGGGTTATAGATCAGTAGTAGAGATGGGTTATAGATCAGTAGAGATGGGTTATAGATCAGTTGTAGAGATGGGTTATAGATCAGTTGTAGAGATCAGTGGGTTATAGATCAGTAGTAGATAGATGGAGTTATAGATCAGTAGAGATGGGTTATAGATCATGTAGAGATGGGTTATAGATCAGTAGTAGAGATGGGTTATAGATCAGTAGTAGAGATGGGTTATAGATCAGTAGAGATGGGTTATAGATCAGTTGTAGAGATGGGTTATAGATCAGTAGTAGAGATGGGTTATAGATCAGTAGAGATGGGTTATAGATCAGTAGTAGAGATGGGTTATAGATCAGTAGTAGAGATGGGTTATAGATCAGTAGAGATGTTATAGATCAGTAGAGATGGGTTATAGATCAGTAGTAGAGATGGGTTATAGATCAGTAGTAGAGATGGGTTATAGATCAGTAGTAGAGATGGGTTATAGATCAGTAGTAGAGATGGGTTATAGATCAGTAGTAGAGATGGGTTATAGATCAGTAGTAGAGATGGGTTATAGATCAGTAGTAGAGATGGGTTATAGATCAGTAGAGATGGGTTATAGATCAGTTGTAGAGATGGGTTATAGATCAGTAGTAGAGATGGGTTATAGATCAGTAGAGATGGGTTATAGATCAGTAGTAGAGATGGGTTATAGATCAGTAGTAGAGATGTGTTATAGATCAGTAGAGATGTTATAGATCAGTAGAGATGGGTTATAGATCAGTAGTAGAGATGGGTTATAGATCAGTCGTAGAGATGGATTATAGATCAGTAGTAGAGATGTGTTATCGATCATTAGAGATGTGTTATAGATCAGTAGAGATGGGTTATAGATCAGTAGAGATGGGTTATAGATCAGTAGTAGAGATGGATTATAGATCAGTAGTAGAGATGTGTTATAGATCAGTAGAGATGGGTTATAGATCAGTAGAGATGTGTTATAGATCAGTTGTAGAGATGGGTTATAGATCAGTAGAGATGGGTTATAGATCAGTAGAGATGGGTTATAGATCAGTAGTAGAGATGGGTTATAGATCAGTAGAGATGGGTTATAGATCAGTAGTAGAGATGGGTTATAGATCAGTAGAGATGGGTTATAGATCAGTAGAGATGGGTTATAGATCAGTAGTAGAGATGGGTTATAGATCAGTAGTAGAGATGGGTTATAGATCAGTAGAGATGGGTTATAGATCAGTAGTAGAGATGGGTTATAGATCAGTAGTAGAGATGGATTATAGATCAGTAGTAGAGATGTGTTATAGATCAGTAGAGATGGGTTATAGATCAGTAGAGATGTGTTATAGATCAGTTGTAGAGATGGGTTATAGATCAGTAGAGATGGGTTATAGATCAGTAGAGATGGGTTATAGATCAGTAGAGATGTGTTATAGATCAGTAGTAGAGATGGATTATAGCACGCTTGACATTTAAAGGTAATTTGCAGCTTTTACCATGAATGCAGTCTCTTCGAAGCCAGGAACATTACCTTTAAGAGGTGCATAGCCTGAATGGGGCGATCGGATTGAATCGCGGCCAAAACGTGTCTGTTAGGGTCACCATGTTGTTGTTTGCCATATAAGTTACTGTCAGAGTGTCAGAGCCACAGAGACTGTCAGCTACCTGTCAATCACCTGGTGTTTTCTGTAGAAGTTACTGTCAGAGTGTCAGAGCCACAGAGACTGTCAGCTACCTGTCAATCACCTGGTGTTTTCTGTAGAAGTTACTGTCAATGTGTCAGAGCCACAGAGACTGTCAGCTACCTGTCAATCACCTGGTGTTTTCTGTAGAAGTTACTGTCAATGTGTCAGAGCCACAGAGACTGTCAGCTACCTGTCAATCACCTGGTGTTTTCTGTAGAAGTTACTGTCAGAGTGTCAGAGCCACAGAGACTGTCAGCTACCTGTCAATCACCTGGTGTTTTCTGTAGAAGTTACTGTCAGAGTGTCAGAGCCACAGAGACTGTCAGCTACCTGTCAATCACCTGGTGTTTTCTGTAGAAGTTACTGTCAGAGTGTCAGAGCCACAGAGACTGTCAGCTACCTGTCAATCACCTGGTGTTTTCTGTAGAAGTTACTGTCAGAGTGTCAGAGCCACAGAGACTGTCAGCTACCTGTCAATCACCTGGTGTTTTCTGTAGAAGTTACTGTCAGAGTGTCAGAGCCACAGAGACTGTCAGCTACCTGTCAATCACCTGGTGTTTTCTGTAGAAGTTACTGTCAATGTGTCAGAGCCACAGAGACTGTCAGCTACCTGTCAATCACCTGGTGTTTTCTGTAGAAGTTACTGTCAGAGTGTCAGAGCCACAGAGACTGTCAGCTACCTGTCAATCACCTGGTGTTTTCTGTAGAAGTTACTGTCAGAGTGTCAGAGCCACAGAGACTGTCAGCTACCTGTCAATCACCTGGTGTTTTCTGTAGAAGTTACTGTCAGAGTGTCAGAGCCACAGAGACTGTCAGCTACCTGTCAATCACCTGGTGTTTGGGCCCGACCCCTGTCCTGGGACCATCAAGTACCTCCATGTCACCTACAAGTGTAAACCTAGTGAGTACTGTACTCTATTCCCCTCCCTGTCTCTCTCTATCCCCTCCCTCCCTCTCTCTCTCTATCCCCCTCCCTGTCTCTCTCTATTCCCCTCCCTCCCTGTCTCTCTCTATCCCCTCCCTCCCTGTCTCTCTCTATCCCCCTCCCTCCCTGTCTCTCTCTATCCCCCTCCCTCCCTGTCTCTCTCTATCCCCCTCCCTCCCTGTCTCTCTCTATCCCCCTCCCTGTCTCTCTCTCTCCCCCTCCCTGTCTCTCTCTATCCCCCTCCCTGTCTCTCTCTATCCCCTCCCTGTCTCTCTCTATCCCCTCCCTGTCTCTCTCTATCCCCTCCCTGTCTCTCTCTATCCCCCTCCCTGTCTCTCTCTATCCCCCTCCCTGTCTCTCTCTATCCCCCTCCCTGTCTCTCTCTATCCCCTCCCCGTCTCTCTCTATCCCCCTCCCTCCCTGTCTCTCTCTATCCCCTCCCTCCCTGTCTCTCTCTATCCCCTCCCTCCCTGTCTCTCTCTATTCCCTCCCTGTCTCTCTCTATTCCCCTCCCTGTCTCTCTCTATCCCCTCCCTCCCTGTCTCTCTCTATCTCCCTCCCTCCCTGTCTCTCTCTATCCCCTCCCTCCCTCTCTCTCTATCCCCTCCCTGTCTCTCTCTATCCCCTCCCTCCCTGTCTCTCTCTCCCTCCCTCCCTGTCTCTCTCTATCCCTCCCTCCCTGTCTGTCTTCCCCCTCCCTGTCTCTCTCTATCCCCTCCCTGTCTCTCTGTATTCCCCTCCCTGTCTCTCTCTATCCCCTCCCCCTGTCTCTCTCTATCCCCCCCCGTCTCTCCCCCTCCCCGTCTCTCTCTATCCCCTCCCCGTCTCTCTCTATCCCCCTCCCCGTCTCTCTCTATTCCCCTCCCTCCCTGTCTCTCTCTATTCCCCTCCCTCCCTGTCTCTCTCTATCCCCTCCCTCCCTGTCTCTCTCTATCCCCTCCCTGTCTCTCTCTATCCCCTCCCTGTCTCTCTCTATCCCCTCCCTGTCTCTCTCTATCCCCTCCCTGTCTCTCTCTATCCCCTCCCTGTCTCTCTCTATCTCCCTCCCTCCCTGTCTCTCTCTATTCCCCTCCCTCCCTGTCTCTCTCTATTCCCCTCCCTCCCTGTCTCTCTCTATCCCCTCCCTGTCTCTCTCTATGCCCCTCCCTCCCTGTCTCTCTCTATCCCCCTCCCTGTCTCTCTCTATCCCCCTCCCTGTCTCTCTATCCCCTCCCCGTCTCTCTCTATCCCCCTCCCTCCCTGTCTCTCTCTATCCCCTCCCCGTCTCTCTCTATCCCCCTCCCTCCCTGTCTCTCTCTATCCCCTCCCCATCTCTCTCTATCCCCCTCCCTCCCTGTCTCTCTCTATCCCCTCCCCGTCTCTCTCTATCCCCCTCCCTCCCTGTCTCTCTCTATTCCCCTCCCTGTCTCTCTCTATCCCCCTCCCTCCCTGTCTCTCTCTATCCCCCTCCCTCCCTGTCTCTCTCTATCCCCTCCCTGTCTCTCTCTATCCCCCTCCCTCCCTGTCTCTCTCTATCCCCTCCCTGTCTTTCTCTATTCCCCTCCCTGTCTCTCTCTATTCCCCTCCCTGTCTCTCTCTATCCCCTCCCCGTCTCTCTATTCCCCTCCCTCCCTGTCTCTCTCTATTCCCCTCCCTCCCTGTCTCTCTCTATCCCCTCCCTCCCTGTCTCTCTCTATCCCCTCCCTGTCTCTCTCTATCCCCTCCCTGTCTCTCTCTATCCCCTCCCTCCCTGTCTCTCTCTATCCCCTCCCTGTCTCTCTCTATCCCCCTCCCTCCCTGTCTCTCTCTATCTCCCTCCCGCCCTGTCTCTCTCTGTCCCCTCCCTGTCTCTCTCTATCCCCTCCCTCCCTGTCTCTCTCTATCCCCTCCCTCCCTGTCTCTCTCTATCCCCTCCCTCCCTGTCTCTCTCTATCCCCTCCCTCCCTGTCTCTCTCTGTCCCCTCCCTCCCTGTCTCTCTATCCCCTCCCTGTCTCTCTCTATCGCTGTCTCTCTGTCTCTCCCTGTCCCTCTTTCTCTATGGTCACCTCTCTCGCTCTCTCTCTCTCTCTCTCCGTCTCTCTCTCTCTCTCTCACTGTCCATGTCTTTCTCTCTCCCTCGCTCTCTTTCTCTCTCCCTCGCCCACATATCTGCAGTAAGCAGTATTTCTGTCAGAAAAATATACATCACAAAGCAAGTTTGTGTTTGTTCTTGTCTTTCCTGTTGCCCCCCCCCCCCACCCCCTCTTTGTCAGCTGAGCATAAGAGCAGTGTGGTGTGTGAGGGAGAGAGGCTGACGTTACACTGTAAGCCTCCCAGAGTGCTGATCATCTACACAGCTGCTTACGGTAGGGGTCTGGGCCACACCTGTCCCTCACAGGACAGAGGAACACCCCCGTTTGGTGAGTGGACAGCAGAGGAGAGACTCACGCTGTGTTCATAACCAAGTGGGATGGTGGTATTTACCACATAAAACTGGTAGAAATCTACTTGAACACCCTTCCAACTGGTAATTACTAGTGGTTAACTAGTGGTTAACTAGTGGTTAAATAATGGTTAACTCGTCTATTATCCCTGAACTCTGACGTCACCTCGATAACAGCTTTTTTGGGGCCGTTAAATGCAACAACGTAACATAATTTATAAAAAGCAATCTATAAATCTGTTTTTTAAACATGAGATTGTCTTGACAAGAAAAACTTCCAAAAGGACTTTGAGGTAAAGTTGAAGTACTCAATAAAAAATTTAAAAAGGCAGATTGATTTATTTTTGCGATTTAATATGTTTTTTTGAACACTGTAAATTTGTTTACAAGCATGATATCTGTACTAGCCAATCAGCTTGTTGTTCATTAGCCAATCAGCTTGTTGTTCATTAGCCAATCAGCTTGTTGTTCATTAGCCAATCAGCTTGTTGTTCATTAACCAATCAGCTTGTTGTTCATTAGCCAATCAGCTTGTTGTTCATTAGCCAATCAGCTTGTTGTTCATTAACCAATTAGCTTGTTGTTCATTAGCCAATAAGCTTGTTGTTCATTAGCCAATCAGCTTTTCTCCACCAGTTCAAAGCACGTGAATGCTTCCAACTGGTATTTATGATATAACTGGTAATTTCCACTTTCTCACTTGGTGATGAACGCAGCATCAGCATCAATTCACTTTCAACACTGTCAAAACATTTACTCTGAAAGTTATGGGAATGCACGTGGCACACTTTCAGGTACTATGTATCACACGCAAAGATACAAAAATGTATACAATAATTAAATGCTTGAAGGAGTTGGACCCTTAACATGCCTCCGTGCTTGTCTTTAGTTGATCTCTCTCTCTCTCTCTCTCTCTCTCTCTCTCTCTCTCTGTGTGTGTAGAGTGTTTGAACCACAATGCGGTTCACACTCTGTCACAGAGCTGCTACAGCAAACAGAGGTGTGTTGTCGCCGTAGACAACCAGACCTTCAGAGACCCCTGCTACCCTGGAACCAGGAAGTACCTGACTGTACTCTACTCCTGTGGTAGGAAAATACCTTCATGACAAATAGAACTAATAGAATATGACTAATATAATATGACTAATATAATATGACTAATAGAATATGACTAATAGAACTAATAGAATATGACTAATAGAATATAACTAATAGAATATGACTAATAGAACTAATATAATATGACTAATATAATATGACTAATAGAATATGACTAATAGAACTAATATAATATGACTAATAGAATATGACTAATATAATATGACTAATAGAACTAATAGAATATGACTAATAGAATATAACTAATAGAATATGACTAATAGAACTAATATAATATGACTAATAGAATATAACTAATAGAATATGACTAATAGAACTAATAGAATATGACTAATATAATATGACTAATATAACTAATAGAATATGACTAATAGAACTAATAGAATATGACTAATATAATATGACTAATATAATATGACTAATAGAATATGACTAATAGAACTAATAGAATATGACTAATAGAATATAACTAATAGAATATGACTAATAGAACTAATAGAATATGACTAATAGAATATAACTAATAGAATATGACTAATAGAACTAATAGAATATGACTAATAGAATATAACTAATAGAATATGACTAATAGAACTAATAGAATATGACTAATAGAATATAACTAATAGAATATGACTAATAGAACTAATAGAATATGACTAATAGAATATAACTAATAGAATATGACTAATAGAACTAATAGAATATGACTAATATAATATGACTAATAGAACTAATAGAATATGACTAATAGAACTAATAGAATATGACTAATATAATATGACTAATAGAATATGACTAATAGAATATGACTAATAGAATATGACTAATAGAACTAATAGAATATGACTAATAGAACTAATAGAATATGACTAATAGAATATGACTAATAGAACTAATAGAATATGACTAATATAACTAATAGAATATGACTAATAGAATATGACTAATATAACTAATAGAATATGACTAATAGAACTAATAGAATATGACTAATAGAATATGACTAATAGAACTAATAGAATATGACTAATAGAATAGAACTAACAGAATATGACTAATAGAATATGACTAATATAACTCATATAATATGACTACTAGAACTAACAGAATGACTAATAGAAATAATATAATAGAACTAACAGAATATGACTAATATAACTAATAGAATATGACTAATATAACTAATAGAATATGACTAATAGAATATGACTAATAGAACTAATAGAATGTGACTAATATAACTAATAGAATATGACTAATAGAATATGACTAATATAACTAATAGAATATAACTAATATAACTAACAGAATATGACTAATAAAACTAATAGAATATAACTAATATAATATGACTAATATAACTAATAGAATATGACTAATATAACTAATAGAATAGAACTAATATAATATGACTAATATAACTAATAGAATATAACTAATATAACTAATAGAATATGACTAATATAACTAACAGAATATGACTAATATAACTAATAGAATATAACTAATATAATATGACTAATATAACTAATAGAATATGACTAATAGAACTAATAGAATATGACTAATATAACTAATAAAATAGAATATGACTAGTAGAACTAATAGAATAGAACTAATAGAACTAATAGAATATGACTAATAGAACTAATAGAATAGAATATGACTAATAGAACTAATAGAATATGACTAGTAGAACTAATAGAATAGAATATGACTAATAGAACTAATAGAATATGTCTAGTAGAACTAATAGAATAGAATATGACTAATAGAATATGACTAATAAAATATG
The DNA here is from genome assembly GCF_023373465.1 of Oncorhynchus keta. Classification (NCBI taxonomy): domain Eukaryota; kingdom Metazoa; phylum Chordata; class Actinopteri; order Salmoniformes; family Salmonidae; genus Oncorhynchus; species Oncorhynchus keta. The sequence continues at coordinate 3,542,675 of NC_068426.1, forward strand.
ACTAGTAGAACTAATAGAATATAACTAATAGAATATAACTAATAGAATATAACTAATAGAACTAATATAATATGACTAATAGAACTAATAGAATAGAATATGACTAATAGAACTAATAGAATATGACTAGTAGAACTAATAGAATAGAATATGACTAATAGAACTAATAGAATATGTCTAGTAGAACTAATAGAATAGAATATGACTAATAGAATATGACTAATAAAATATGACTAGTAGAACTAATAGAATATAACTAATAGAATATAACTAATAGAATATAACTAATAGAACTAATAGAATATGACTAATAGAATATGACTAATAAAATATGACTAGTAGAACTAATAGAATATAACTAGTAGAACTAATAGAATAGAATATGACTAATAGAATATGACTAATAAAATGTGACTAGTAGAACTAATAGAATATAACTAGTAGAACTAATAGAATAGAATATGACTAATAGAATATGACTAATAAAATATGACTAGTAGAACTAATAGAATAGAATATAACTAATAGAATATAACTAATAGAATATAACTAGTAGAACTAATAGAATATAACTAATAGAATATAACTAATAGAATAGAACTAATAGAATATAACTAATAGAATAGAACTAATAGAATAGAACTAATAGAATAGAACTAATAGAATATAACTAATAGAATAGAACTAATAGAACTAATAGAATATAACTAATAGAATATAACTAGTAGAACTAATAGAATAGAACTAATAGAATAGAACTAATAGAATAGAACTAATAGAATAGAACTAATAGAATAGAACTAATAGAATAGAACTAATAGAATATAACTAATAGAATAGAACTAATAGAATATAACTAATAGAATAGAACTAATAGAATAGAACTAATAGAATAGAACTAATAGAATAGAACTAATAGAACTAATAGAATAGAACTAATAGAATAGAACTAATAGAATAGAACTAATAGAATAGAACTAATAGAATAGAACTAATAGAATAGAACTAATAGAATAGAACTAATAGAATAGAACTAATAGAATAGAACTAATAGAATAGAACTAATAGAATAGAACTAATAGAATAGAACTAATAGAATAGAACTAATAGAATAGAACTAATAGAATATAACTAATAGAATAGAACTAATAGAACTAATAGAATAGAACTAATAGAATAGAACTAATAGAATAGAACTAATAGAACTAATAGAATAGAACTAATAGAATAGAACTAATAGAATAGAACTAATAGAATAGAACTAATAGAACTAATAGAACTAATAGAACTAATAGAACTAATAGAACTAATAGAACTAATAGAACTAATAGAATAGAACTAATAGAACTAATAGAATAGAACTAATAGAATAGAACTAATAGAATAGAACTAATAGAATATAACTAATAGAATAGAACTAATAGAATAGAACTAATAGAATAGAACTAATAGAATAGAACTAATAGAATAGAACTAATAGAATAGAACTAATAGAATAGAACTAATAGAATAGAACTAATAGAATAGAACTAATAGAATAGAACTAATAGAACTAATAGAACTAATAGAACTAATAGAATAGAACTAATAGAATAGAACTAATAGAATAGAACTAATAGAATAGAACTAATAGAATAGAACTAATAGAACTAATAGAATATAACTAATAGAATAGAACTAATAGAACTAATAGAATAGAACTAATAGAATAGAACTAATAGAATAGAACTAATAGAATAGAACTAATAGAACTAATAGAACTAATAGAACTAATAGAATAGAACTAATAGAATAGAACTAATAGAATAGAACTAATAGAACTAATAGAACTAATAGAATAGAACTAATAGAATAGAACTAATAGAATAGAACTAATAGAATAGAACTAATAGAATAGAACTAATAGAATAGAACTAATAGAATAGAACTAATAGAATAGAACTAATAGAATAGAACTAATAGAACTAATAGAACTAATAGAATAGAACTAATAGAACTAATAGAATAGAACTAATAGAACTAATAGAACTAATAGAATAGAACTAATAGAACTAATAGAACTAATAGAACTAATAGAATAGAACTAATAGAATAGAACTAATAGATCCCGCCACATGCGTCTGGTGTCTGAGCCGTTGATTTGCGACTCCACTTTATCTCTATACTGACATTTCACTTGTTTGATCGTCTTGTGGAGGGAATAAGTACACTGTTTGTATTCGTCCATATTCCCAATCACCTTTCCATGGTTCAATGCGGTGGTTCGCGCTTTCAGTTTTGCGAGAATGCCGCCATCTATCAACGGCTTCTGGTTTTAATAGTCATAGTGGGTACAACATCTCCTATACACTTCCTTATAAACTCACTCACTGAAACAGAGTATATATACGTCAATATTATTCTCTGAGGATATCTACCCGAAACATGTCCCAGTCTGCGTGATCAAAACTATCTTGAAGCGTGGATTCCGATTGGTCAGATCAGCGTTGTCACATGCGCTGAATACAACAGGTGTTGATCTTACTGTGAAATACTTACTAACAAGCCCATAACCAACAATGTAGTTTTAAGAAAAATAAGGGTTAAGAAAAATATTTACTAAATAAAGTAAAAAAAGAAAAGAGCAACAATAAAATAACAATAACGAGGCTTCATACAGGTGGTACCCGTACCGAGTTGATGTGCGGGGGTACAGGTTAGTCGCGGTAATTGAGGTAATATGTACATGTAGGTAGGGGTAAAGTGACTATGCATAGTAATAGATAATAAACCACAAGTAGCAGCAGTGTAAAAAAGGGCGTGTCAATGTAAATAGTCCGGGTCGCCATTTGATTAGCTGTTCAGCAGTCTTATCGCTGCTGTTAAGAAGCCTTTTGGACCTAGACTTGGTGCTCCGGTACCGCTTGCCGGGCCCTCCTCAGCCCTTCCTCTGACACCGCCTGGTATAGAGGTCCTGGATGGCAGGAAGCTCGGCCCCAGTGATGTACTGGGCCGTACGCACTACCCTCAGTAGTGCGTTGTGGTCGGATGCCGAGCAGTTGCCGTACCAGGCGGTGATGCAACCGGTCAGGATGCTCTTGATGGTGCAGCTGTATAACTTTTTGAGGTTTCGGGGACCCGTGTCTCCTGAGAGGCAATACAGGGCATTCAGAAAGTATTCAGACCCCTTCACTTTTCCACATTCTGTTACGTTACACCCATTCTAAAATTGATTAAATATTTTTTTCCCTCATCAATCTACACACAATACCCCATAAAGACAAAGCAAAAACAGGTTTTTAGACATTTTTGCAAATGTGTATTAAATATAAAAAATGGAAATATCACATTTCACATAAGTATTCAGATACTTTGTTGAAGCACCTTTGTCAGTGATTACAGCCTGGAGTCTTCTTGGGTCTGATGCTACTAGCTTGGGACACCTGTATTTGGGGAGTTTCTCCCATTCTTCTCTGCAGATCCTCTCAAGCTCTGTCAGGTTGGATGGGGAGTGTTGCTGCACAGCTATTTTCAAGTCTCTCCAGAGATGTTAGATTGGGTTCAAGTCCGGCCTCTGGCTGGGCCACTCAAGGACACTGAGGCTTGTCCCGAAGCCACTCCTGTGTTGTCTTGGCTGTGTGCTTAGGGTTGTTGTCCTGTTGGAAGGTGAACCTTCGCCCCAGTCTGAGGTCCTGAGTGCCTTGGAGCAGGTTTTCATCAAGGATCTTTCTGTACTTCGCTCCATTCATCTTTCCCTCGATCCTGACTAGTCTCCCAGTCCCTGCCACTGAAAAACATCTCCACAGAATGATGCTGCCACCACCATGCTTCACCGTAGGGATGGTATTGGACAGGTGATGAGCGGTGCCTGGTTTCCTCCAAACGTGACGCTTGGCATTCAGGCCAAAGAGTTCAATCTTGGTTTCATTAGACCAGAGAGTCTTGTTTCTCATGGTCTTAGTCCTTTAAGTGCCTTTCGCCAAACTCCAAGTGGGCTGGTATGAGGAGTGACTTCCGTCTGGCCACTGTACCATAAAGGCCTGATTGGTGGAGTGCTGCAGAGATGGTTGTATTATCGCCACAGAGGAACTCTGGAGCTCTGTCAGAGTGACCATGCGGTTCTTGGTCACTTCCCTGACCAAGGCCCTTCTCCCCCGATAGCTCAGTTTGGCCGGGTTCTAGGAAGAGCCTTGTTTGTTCCAAACTTCTTCCTTTTAAGAATGATGGAGGCGACTCTGTTCTTGGGGACCGTCAAATGCTGCATACATTTGTTGGTACCCTTCCCCAGATCTGTGCCTCGACACAATCCTGTATCTGAGCTCTATGGTCAATTCCTTCAACCTCATGGCTTGCTTTTTGCTCTGACATGTCCTGTCCAACTGTGGGACCTTATATAGACAGGTGTGTGCCTTTCCAAATCATGTCCAACCAATTGAATTTACCACAGATGGACTCCAATCAAGTTGTAGAAACATCTCAAGGATGATCAATGGAAACAGGATGCACCTGAGCTCAATTTCTTAGCTTTTTAACTAGCTCATCAGTATGTTTAAATCCTTGTCAATCCAAATGGCAAGACATTTATAGGCGGGAACTTGATCGATGGGAGATCCATCCAATTAGTAAATATGTAGTCCATCTGACATTTTTTTGTGAGAATTAGAGAACAACATATTTCATATAAACATAAAAAATCAGAACTCACCATGAGGGGCAGCAGCTGTTGTGGGATCTGCATGTGAGATAAAAATATATATATGTTTTAGAGTTAATTTCGTTCGAGGAGGCGATTCCACACCTCATGGGGCGGAGAGACGATTTTGCAATTTTATAACACATTTCATGCAATTTTACTAATTTTGCCATGTGGACGGAGAGGAAAACGAGCTGTTTTACAGCTAATTTCTTGTAATTTTGCCATAGGGTGTAGACAAATGTTTGCAGACTGACTAGCTAAATCAATGGGGGCCCCTCGGCCGGTAATAATCGACCATGATTATTTAGATAGCTGGCCGCTAGACTATCATACCAATCCAAAAATAAAGCATTTGTTGACATGGACTAATTGAGTGACTGACGTAACAAGAGAAACTGCTGATCAACAACCACATTTAGAAATGTCATCTTGTGTATTGTACTATTCCACCGCACAGGAAGTTGAGACTCTGATGAGTTCTTAATAAAACATTTTAAAAAAGACTCTTTATAAATCAGACCCCAGGCATCAGACCCTAGACCTCAGGTATCAGACCCCAGGCATCAGACCCCAGCTATCAGACCCCAGCTATCAGACCCCAGGCATCAGACCCCAGACATCAGACCCCCAGGCATCAGACCCCAGGTATCAGACCCCAGACATCAGACCCCAGACATCAGACCCCAGGCAGACCCCAGGCATCAGACCCCCAGGCATCAGACCCCAGACATTCCCCAGGCATCAGACCCCAGGCATCAGACCCCAGGCAAGACCCCAGGCATCAGACCCCAGACATCAGACCCCAGACATCAGATTCCAGGCATCAGACCCCAGGCATCAGAACCCAGGCATCAAAAGACCCCAGGCATCAGACCCCAGGTATCAGACCCCAGCTATCAGACCCCAGGCATCAGACCCCAGGCATCAGACCCCAGCTATCAGACCCCAGGCATCAGACCCCCAGGTCAGACCCCAGCTATCAGACCCCAGGCATCAGACCCCAGGCATCAGACCCCAGGCATCAGACCCCAGGCATCAGACCCCAGACATCAGACCCCAGGCATCAGACCCCAGGCATCAGACCCCAGGCATCAGACCCCAGACATCAGACCCCAGACATCAGATCAGGCACCCCCAGGCATCAGAACCCAGGCATCAGACCCCAGGCATCAGACCCCAGCTATCAGACCCCAGCTATCAGACCCCAGGCATCAGACCCCAGACATCAGACCCCAGGCATCAGACCCCAGGCATCAGACCCCAGGCCCCAGGCATCAGACCCCAGGCATCAGACCCCAGGTATCAGACCCCAGGCCCCAGGTATCAGACCCCAGACCCCAGGCATCAGACCCCAGGCATCAGACCCCAGACATCAGACCCCAGGCATCAGACCCCAGACATCAGACCCCAGACATCAGACCCCAGGCATCAGACCCCAGGCATCAGACCCCAGGCATCAGACCCCAGACATCAGACCCCAGGCATCAGACCCCAGGCATCAGACCCCAGGCATCAGACCCCAGGCCCCAGGCATCAGACCCCAGACATCAGACCCCCAGGCATCAGACCCCAGACCCCAGGTATCAGACCCCAGGTATCAGACCCCAGACCCCAGGTATCAGACCCCAGACCCCAGGCATCAGACCCCAGGCATCAGACCCCAGACATCAGACCCCAGACATCAGACCCCAGGCACCAGACCCCAGACCCCAGGTATCAGACCCCAGGCATCAGACCCCAGGCATCAGACCCCAGGCATCAGACCCCAGACATCAGACCCCAGACATCAGACCCCAGACCTCACACAGCACAAAGAAAACAGAGAAAACACCAGGCTAGAAATAGACTTGGAGAATGGCATCTACAGTGCTCCGCCGACAGACACACTTCCTGTGGAGCTTCCTGTGATTGGACCAAATGCCAGGCCCTTTGTGAGGTCATCGGCTAACAGACGTTGTCGTGCGAATGGTAATTGGATTATGGCTTGTACTCATGAAGCGCTAATCTAGGACCAGGGCCGTATTCATGAGGTGTCTGAGTTGGAGCACTAATCTAGGACCAGGGCTGTATTCATGGTGTCTGAGTTGGAGCACTAATCTAGGACCAGGGCCGTATTCATGGTGTCTGAGTTGGAGCACTAATCTAGGTGTATTCTGGTGTTGGTTGGAGCACTAATCTAGGACCAGGGCCGTATTCATGAGGTGTCTGAGTTGGAGCACTAATCTAGGACCAGGGCTGTATTCATGGTGTCTGAGTTGGAGCACTAATCTAGGACCAGGGCTGTATTCATGAAGAGTCTCAGAGTTGGAGTGCTAATCTAGGACCAGGGCCGTATTCATGGTGTCTGAGTTGGAGCACTAATCTAGGACCAGGGCCGTATTCATGGTGTCTGAGTTGGAGCACTAATCTAGGACCAGGGCTGTATTCATGGTGTCTGAGTTGGAGCACTAATCTAGGACCAGGGCCGTATTCATGGTGTCTGAGTTGGAGCACTAATCTAGGACCAGGGCCGTATTCATGAGGTGTCTGAGTTGGAGCACTAATCTAGGACCAGGGCCGTATTCATGGTGTCTGAGTTGGAGCACTAATCTAGGACCAGGGCCGTATTCATGGTGTCTGAGTTGGAGCACTAATCTAGGACCAGGGCCGTATTCATGGTGTCTGAGGTGAGGACCAGGGCTGTATTCATGGTGTCTGGAGTTGGACTAATCTAGGACCAGGGCTGTATTCATGGTGTCTGAGTTGGAGCACTAATCTAGGACCAGGGCTGTATTCATGGTGTCTGAGTTGGAGCACTAATCTAGGACCAGGGCCGTATTCATGGTGTCTGAGTTGGAGCACTAATGGATGTATTCATGAAGAGTCTCAAATGGCTATATAATTATGTTTATGAGGTGTCTGAAGCACAATTTCTGTATGCAAATGGTCTCAGTTCATCTACCAGGGCCGTAAGATCTGAGTTGGAGCCTGGACCAGGGCTGTACTCATGAAGAGTTCAGATCCTGGACCTAATTATTCCAGGGCTGTACTCTGTATATCAATGACCTACCTTCACATTCTCATGAAGATACTCAACTTGATTTGATCACACAAAAAAAAAAAATCACAAATCAATGAAGCACTAAGTCAGGCGTGGGCCATTCATTTTCCCGAATTGGTTCGCTAATTAACAAATGATCTATAAATATTGATAAATCTAGGACCAGGGCTGTATTCATTGTATTCACAGGTAAGAATCTGAACTATATAATATATGTAAATGTGTATATATACAAAAAGAGCCAGAATATCAAAATGGAATGAAATCTACTAGATTCCTCGGTGTACTAGTTGATGAAAAGTTGTGGCCAATTCAATTAAAATTTCAACTCACGAGTTGAATAGGAGTAAATTAGAAAATTCTGAATTAGATTCATATGGACAAATCCTAGATAGATCATAATGAATTAGATTCATATGGACAGATCCCAATGAATTAGATTCATATGGACAGATCGTAGATAGGTCATAATGAATTAGATTCATATGGACAGATCGTAATGAATTAGATTCATATGGACTGATCGTAATGAATTAGATTCATATGGACAGATCGTAATGAATTAGATTCATATGGACAGATCGTAATGAATTAAATTCATATGGACAGATCCTAGATAGATCATAATGAATTAGATTCATATGGACAGATCATAATGAATTAGATTCATATGGACAGATCCTAATGAATTAGATTCATATGGACAGATCCTAGATAGGTCATAATGAATTAGATTCATATGGACCGATCCTAGATAGGTCATAATGAATTAGATTCATATGGACAGATCCTAGATAGGTCATAATGAATTAGATTCATATGGACAGATCCTAGATAGGTCATAATGAATTAGATTCATATGGACAGATCCTAGATAGGTCATAATGAATTAGATTCATATGGACAGATCCTAGATAGGTCATAATGAATTAGATTCATATGGACAGATCCTAGATAGATCATAATGAATTAGAATCATATGGACAGATCCTAGATAGGTCATAATGAATTAGATTCATATGGACAGATCCTAGATAGGTCATAATGAATTAGATTCATATGGACAGATCCTAGATAGATCATAATGAAATAGATTCATATGGACAGATGCTAATGAATTAGATTCATATGGACAGATCCTAATGAATTAGATTCATAATGAATTAGATTCATATGATAGGTCATAATGAATTAGATTCATATGGACAGATCCTAGATAGATCATAATGAATTAGATTCATATGGACAGATCCTAGATAGGTCATAATGAATTAGATACATATGGACAGATCATAATGAATTAGATTCATATGGACAGATCGTAATGAATTAGATTCATATGGACAGATCCTAGATAGGTCATAATGAATTAGATTCATATGGACAGATCATAATGAATTAGATTCATATGGACAGATCCTAATGAATTAGATTCATATGGACAGATCCTAGATAGGTCATAATGAATTAGATTCATATGGACGGGGGGACTTGGTCCTAAATCAGGCACTCCTTCTCTGAGATGCTTTGTGGATACGGCCCCTTCCTGTGGCGCTTCCTGTGATTGGTTCAAATGCCAGGCTCTTTGTGAGACCATCAGCTGATAGACATTGTTGTGAATATAATCATTTGGGGGATTTAAACTTTCGACCAGTGTTGAAAGGTCCCTTTGGACAGATCATATCATCTCCATTGATACACAAAACAATACCAGTTTCCCTTGGTTACTTACCAAGGCAACAAGTCTAACAGAAAACACTGCTCATCTCTGTGTGTTTGACTCTTTCGAGAGTCCTCTTTTGGATGGACTGTAAGAGTAGTTACGAGCGAGAAGTGTGTGTGTGCGTACGACAGAGAAGTATAGGAGTACATTCCTCACAGGTAACACTCTTTGTGCTTTCCCCGTACAGTACCACAGACATTACTGCAGGAAGCAGACCCAGGTGTACTACACAGACCCACCTCACACCCAAAAGGTACTGTCATCGATACATAATAAATACCCAGTTGATTCCTCAACTGTGACATGACAACTATGCAAGGACCCAACAGGAAATAGGTTACGGTCTGGTTTCCCGGATGTCCATTAAGCCGAGTTCTGGACTAAAAAGCTGTATGGAGAATCTCCATCAAACATGTTTTAATCCAGAACTAGGATTAGGGCTCTATACAGTCAGATCCGCTTTAAACAAACATTCGCATAGCAGTTGTTTTGGTGGTGTTGTTGGAGGAGGTGGGACTGTATTAGAGCGATCAAATCCAGCAGTGGCTCCCGGCATTATACCTAAAGCAGACGTTGCCGTTGGCTACACACGTATCAAAGTTCCAACACTGGAATGTGAGATCTAATCTACACCTCCATTAGAATAAGAGAAATACTGATTTATTTTCTTTCATGATTTTTCCCAGCCCACCCCGGTGCTCCCCCAGCCCACCCCGGTCCTCCCCCAGCCCACCCTGGTCCTCCCCCAGCCCACCCAGATCCTGCAGATGTGGCTGTCTTTCCTAAGGACTCTAGAACACCAGGAAACACAGGAGTCATGATGAGTAACTCTGTTATGACTTACTCCTATATTAAAGGTACAGGCACACACACACACGCTAACACACAAATCATCCATCTCTGTATTAACTCCTCTCCTCTCCTCTCCTCTCCTCTCCCCTCCCCTCCTCTCCCCTCCTCTCCCCATCCTCTCCTCTCCTCTCCTCTCCTCTCCTCTCCTCTCTCCTCTCCTCTCTCCTCTCCCTCCCCTCCTCTCCCCTCCCCTCCCCTTCTCTCCCCCCCCTATTAACTCCCTCTCCTCTCCTCTCCCTCTCCCCTCTCCTCTCCTCCTCTCTCCTCTCCCTCCTCTCCCCTCCCTCTCCTCTCCTCTCCCCTCCCCTCTCCTCCCCCCCCCACCCTCCCCTCCCTCCCCTCCTCTCCTCCCCTCCCCCCCTCCCCTCCTCTCCCCTCCTCTCCCCTCTCCCCACCTCCCTCCCCCTTCTCCACTCCCCTCCCCTCCTCCCCCCTCTCTTCTCTCCCCTCCTCTCCCTCCCTCTCCTCTCCCCCCCTTCTCTCCCCTCCCCCTCCTCTCTCCCCCTCCCTCTCCCCTCCCTCCTCCTCCCCTCCCCTCTCCCCTCCTCTCCACTCCCTCCCCTCCCCTCCCCTCTCCTCTCCTTCTCTCCCCTCCCCTCCTCTCCTCTCCAGAGCACCCAGAGACTGCTGCGTTGCTGTTCACCTCCAGTGTGTGTGTTGGTCTGCTACTCACCCTGCTGGCTGTGTCTATCAGACTGACCTGTAGGGGGCTCCGCCACACACACAAAACACAAACATGCAGGAGCCAGGAAGAGGAGGATGATGATGATGAAGAAGAGGAGGAGATGACTGACTGCTCGCTGCTGTCGGACTCAGACAGGCAGCTGGCTTACTGCTGGGAGGAAGTGAGCTACAGGACAGCGGACGCGGAGAGGCTAGAACGCATGGAGAGGAGGGACATGGTGATCCAGGAGATCTGGATGAACTCTGATCTCTACGGGACGTCCTGTGATCAGGACCAGACTCCTTATCTACCACTCAGTTACACACAGCTGGAGTAACAGAACCAGACTCCTTATCTACCACGCAGTTACACACAGCTGGAGTAACAGAACCAGACTCCTTAGCTACCACTCAGTTACACAGCTGGAGTAACAGAACCAGACTCCTTATCTACCACTCAGTTACACAGCTGGAGTAACAGAACCAGACTCCTTATCTACCACTCAGTTACACAGCTGGAGTAACAGAACCAGACTCCTTATCTACCACTCAGTTACACAGCTGGAGTAACAGAACCAGACTCCTTATCTACCACTCAGTTACACAGCTGGAGTAACAGAACCAGACTCCTTATCTACCACTCAGTTACACACAGCTGGAGTAACAGAACCAGACTCCTTATCTACCACTCAGTTACACAGCTGGAGTAACAGAACCAGACTCCTTATCTACCACTCAGTTACACACAGCTGGAGTAACAGAACCAGTCTCCTTATCTACCACTCAGTTACACACAGCTGGAGTAACAGAACCAGACTCCTTATCTACCACTCAGTTACACAGCTGGAGTAACAGAACCAGACTCCTTATCTACCACTCAGTTACACAGCTGGAGTAACAGAACCAGACTCCTTATCTACCACTCAGTTACACACAGCTGGAGTAACAGAACCAGACTGTTTGAACCTGGAAGAATACATTGAAGGGTTTAGGTAGGTTGTCGGGGAAGTATGTATATTTATAGATGAAGGTGAATAATTGGAGTATATTAATGTTGTATTTGGAAGATAATATATTGCGTTTCTTAAACGGGGGGCTAGTCTGGCCAATGTCTTTTGTGTGATGAGTAATTTGTGTAGGTAGGAAAAAAATATCTTCCCAGGACAACTTTTCATCAACTAGTACACCGAGGAATCTAGTAGATTTCATTCCATTTTGATATTCTGGCTCTTTTTGTATATATATACACATTTACATATATTATATAGTTCAGATTCTTACCTGTGAATACAATGTAGTGGGATTTATCAATATTTATAGATCATTTGTTAATCTGGAACCATTCGGGAAAATGTGGCCACGCCTGACTTGGCTTCATTGATTTGTGAATTTAATTTTTTTTTGTGTGATCAAATCAAGTTGGTATCATCGGCAAAAAAGAATGTGAAGGTAGGTCATTGATATACAGATTATGAATAACAAAGGTCCAAGGATCGAACCCTGTGGAACGCCACAGGAAATCTTCGCACTTGGTAGATGAACAACCATTTGCATACAGAAATTGTTTTCTAATCATAAACATAATTATATAGCCATTTATATGTATAATCATGACAACCATAATTATGCAATTTAGCATGTATTCTTTCATGATCAACCGTGTCAAACATTCTAGATCAGTCTAGAAAGACGACAATTCATTGTTGTTCAGGGTATTTTATTAGGATCTCTATTAGCTGTTGCAAAAGCAGCAGCTACTCTTCCTGGGGTCCACACAGAACACAGAACACAGAACATGACATAATACAGAATATTAATAGACAAGAACAGAACTACATCAATTTACAAAAGGCACACGTAGCCTACATATCAATATCTACACACAGACTGTCTAGGTCCAATAGGGGAGAGGCGTTGTGCCGCGAGGTGGTGGTTTATCTGTTTATGAAACCAGGTTTGCTGTTTATTTGAGCAATATGAGATGGAAGGAAGTTCCATGCAATAAGGGCTCTATATAATACTGTATGCTGTCTTGAATTTGTTCTGGTTTTGGGGGACTATGAAAAGACCCCTGGTGGCATAAGTGTGTGTGTGTCAGAGCTGTGTTTAAGTTGACTATGCAAACAATTTGGGATTTTCAACACGTTATTAAAACAAGTGAAGCAGCCAGTCTTTCCTCAACTCTTCGCGAAGAGAGAGACTGGCATGCACAGTATTTATATCAGCCCTCTGATTACAATGAAGAGCAAGACGTGCCACTCTGTTCTGGACCAGCTGCAGCTTAACTAGGTCTTTCTTAGCAGCACTGGACCACAAGACTGGACAATAATCAAGATTAGACAAAAACTAGAGCCTGCAGGACTTGCTTTGTGGAGTTTGGTGTCAAGAAATACTTTATTTTTTACTGATGATTTTTGAGAGCGGTTGTAACCAAGGTTTCCAGAAAGGGAAGAAGTGGTGAAATAAAGAAGTGAAGTTCACAACATGACCAAAGATACGTGGACACCTGCTTGTCGATCATCTCATTGCAAAATCATGGGCGTTAATATGGAGTTGGTCCCCCCGCTTGACAAATCAAATGACAAAACACTCAGCCCTCCAAGACTCAGCCCTCCAACACTCAGCCCTCCAAAACACTTGCGCCTGAGTCCCAGATGGCTGAGTGCTGGTCTGAACTGGCACACGATATAGGGGATAAGGTGTCTTTCGGGACGCTTTTCAAGACGTTAAATATCACACAGTCTGAGACTGTATCGTTTAGCAATATACACTGAGTGGACAAAACATTAAGAACACCTGCTCTTTCCATGACAGACTGACCAGGTGACAGCTATGATCCCTTATTGATGTCACTTGTTAAATACACTTCACAAATCTGTAGATGAAGGGGAGGAGACGGGGCAAAGAAGGATTTTGAAGCCTTGAGACATGGATTGTGTCTGGGCAAGACAAAAGACTGAAGTGCCTTTAAAGGGGTATGGTAGAAGGTGTCAGGCGCATCGGTTTGTGTCAAGAACTGCAACGCTGCTGGGTTTTTCACACTCAACAGTTCCCAATGTGTATCAAGAAGGGTCCACCACTCAAAGGACATCCAGTCAACTTGACACAACTGTGGGAAGCATTGGAGTCTACATGGGCCAGCATGTCTGTGGAACACTTTTGACACCTTGTAGAGTCCATGCCTAGGGCAAAAGGGGGGTGGGTGGGGTTCAACTCAATATTAGGAAGGTGTTCCTTTGGTATAGTATGTTGCTTCAGAAGGTTGAGAAATGTTCCACTCTATGTGTCCAGGTTACCACTTCCTACCCTGTCCTGCTTGGAAACAGCTCTGTAGTTCAGCCACACCTGTTTGGAATCCTAGTCTTTCTGTCCCCAAGGGACAGTTCCCTTCGCTGTTCTGGAACCTTCACCCCTCTGTTGTTCTGGAACCTTCACCCCTCTGTTGTACTGGAACCTTCACCCCTCTGTTGTTCTGGAACCTTCACCCCTTCTCTGTTGTTCTGGAACCTTCACCCCTTCTCTGTTGTTCTGGAACCTTCACCCCTTCTCTGTTGTTCTGGAACCTTCACCCCTTCTCTGTTGTTCTGGAACCTTCACCCCTTCTCTGTTGTTCTGGAACCTTCACCCCTTCTCTGTTGTTCTGGAACCTTCACCCTTCTCTGTTGTTCTGGAACCTTCACCCTTCTCTGTTGTTCTGGAACCTTCACCCCTTCTCTGTTGTTCTGGAACCTTCACCCCTTCTCTGTTGTTCTGGAACCTTCACCCCTTCTCTGTTGTTCTGGAACCTTCACCCCTTCTCTGTTGTTCTGGAACCTTCACCCCTTCTCTGTTGTTCTGGAACCTTCTGGTTCTGGAACCTTCACCCCTCTGTCTGTTGTTCTGTTGTTCTGGAACCTTCACCCCTTCTCTGTTGTTCTGGAACCTTCACCCCTTCTGTTGTTCTGGAACCTTCACCTTCTCTGTTGTTCTGGAACCTTCACCCTTCTCTGTTGTTCTGGAACCTTCACCCCTCTGTTGTTCTGGAACCTTCACTGGAACCTTCACCCCTTCTCTGTTGTTCTGGAACCTTCAGTGTGAACTCTAGAACTTCCCCCTGTGGAGCGAGGCTGTGGGTGTATCCCAAATAGATTATATAGTGCACTACTTTTGAAAAGGCCCAATTAGTTCATTTAGGGCCCTTGTCTAAAGTAATGCACTCCATAGTGAATAGGGTGTAATTGTGGTAACATCCTGGCTGTATGAAGCACTGGGTTACAGAGGCCTGGTTGGCCCAGGCTGGGACAAAGAGAGGAAGCGAGGTGCATCCTCCTCAGTGAAAGTTCTGATTGATACACCCAGAATACCGGACGTCAACTACCCATGACTCAACAGGGAGTCAGTGAACACACACACAGAGAGAGAGAGAAAGGCCGGGATTCAATGCAAGACTCGTTATAACGCTGCACACTACATCAGACTTATAAAGATCATTTAAAAAAAGGACTTTTGCATTGTAATTTAAGGACATTTACATAATATATCTGCAGTAATAGTGGAATGATAGTGTTTCACAACATATATATATATATTTTTTAAATTACATTCAAAATGGTTAACTTTCTATTAGACAACAAAAGCCACAACTGCCTTTGTTGTCACGATGGGGAAACTGCACCCTCACTCTCTTCCATCGGTGTCACTAGGAGGCGGTGTCCTCTCCTCCTCGAGCACAACCAACAATGACAGAACGGGAAAATCACTCTGTGTGTTGGCGTGTGTATATAGTTACGGCTAAATATATATTTAAAACACTTTTTTTTTGTCAACACACTTTATTTTCAACATTGCAGAACCAACTTAATTATTTTTTGTAAACTTAAACTTACAATTTGTATTAGAAAATAAATAAAATAAGATGTGTGTTTATCTGGGACCCCACTTGATGTTGCTGAGGCCCTGGAACTGTCTCTTTAAGGCCTGTCTGTCTGACCAGTCTGAGTGGAGGTGACTGTCGTCTTCCACCTCGTCCAGCATCTGTCAAAACCACAGACATAATACACTAAGGTTTACGGTAATGTACTCAGATAAAACCACAGACGTAACACACTAAGGTTTACGGTAATGTATCAGATAAAACCAGACATAATACACTAAGGTTTACGGTAATGTATCAGATAAAACCAGACATAATACACTAAGGTCTACGGTAATGTACTCAGATAAAACCAGACACAATACACTATGGGTTACGGTAATGTACTCAGATAAAACCAGACACAATACACTAAGGTTTACGGTAATGTACTCAGATAAAACCAGACACAATACACTAAGGTTTACGGTAATGTACTAAGATAAAGCAGATTATTAAGGAGAGGTGGGAATAGGGTTGCAAAATTCCGGTAACTTTCCCCACAACCAGGATTGGTAGGGAGGTGGGAATATAAAACATGGCACGTGTTTTATAGAAATTACAGGGAAACTGTATAGACTGAAAAATGTATATTCACTGTAGGACAGGGAGTCTGTATAGACTATATAGAATGTATATGTACAGATGAAGTCAGAAGTTTACATACACCTTAGCCAAATACACAATTCCTGACATTTAATCCCAGTAGAAAATCCCTGTTTTAGGTCAGTTAGGATCACCACTTTATTTGAATAATGTGAAGTGTCTGAATAATAGTAGAGAGAATTATTTATTTCAGCTTTTATTTCTTTCATCACATTCCAAGTGGGTCAGAAGTTTACATACACTCAATTAGTATTTGGAAGCATTGCCTTTAAATTGGTTAACTTGGGTCAAATGTTCTGGGTAGCCTTCCACAAGCTTCCCACAATGAAGTTCCTCCTGACAGAGCTGGTGTAACTGAGTTTTGTAGGCCTCCTGACAGAGCTGGTGTAACTTCCTCCCTCCTGACAGAGCTGGTGTAACTGAGTCAGGTTTGTAGGCCTCCTTGCTCGCACACGCTTTTTCAGTTCTGCCCACACATTTTCTATAGGATTGAGGTCAGGGCTTTGTGATGGCCACTCCAATACGTTGACTTTGTTGTCCTTAAGCCATTTTGCCACAACTTTGGAAGTATGCTTGGGGTCATTGTCCATTTGGAAGACCCATTTGCGACCAAGCTTTAACTTCCTGACTGATGTCTTGAGATATTGCTTCAATATATCCACATAATTTTCCTGCCTCATGATGCCATCTATTTTGTGAAGTGCACCAGTCCCTCCTGCAGCAACATGATGCTGCCACCCCCATGCTTCACGGTTGGGATGGTGTTCTTTGGCTTGCAAGCCTCCTTTTTCCCTCCAAACATAACGTTGGTCATTATGGCCAAACATTTATATTTTTGTTTCATCAGACCAGAGGAAAAAGTACGATCTTTGTCCCCATGTGCAGTTGCAAACCGTAGTCTGGCTTTTTTATGAAGGTTTGGAGCAATGGCTTCTTCCTTGCTGAGCGGCCTTTCAGGTTATGTTGATATAGGACTTATTTTACTGTGGATATAGATACTTTTGTACCTGTTTCCTCCAGCATCTTCAAATGGTCCTTTGCTGTTGTTCTGGGATTGATTTTCACTTTTCGCACCAAAGTACGTTCATCTCTAAGAGACAGAAGGCGTCTCCTTCCTGAGCGGTATGACGGCTGCGTGGTCCCATGATGTTTATACTTGCGTACTATTGTTTAAACAGATTAACGTGGTACCTTCAGGCATTTGGAATTTGCTCCCAAGGATGAACCAGACAACAATTTTTTTTCTGAGGTCTTGGCTGATTTCTTTTGATTTTCCCATGATGTCAAGCAAAGAGGCATTTAGTTTGAAGGTAGGCCTTGAAATACCTCAACAGGTACACCTCCAATTGACTCTAATGATGTCTATTAGCCTATCAGAAGCTTCTAAAGCAATGACATAATTTTCTGGAATTTTCCAAGCTGTCTAAAGGCACTTCTGACCCACTGGAATTGTGATACAGTGAATTATAAGTGAAATAATCTGTCTGTAAACAATTGTTGGAAAAATTACTCGTGTCATGCACAAAGTAGATATTTTTACCGACTTGCCAAAATTATAGTGTGTTCACAAGAAATTTGTGGAGTGGTTGAAAATCGAGTTTTAATGACTCCAACCTAAGTGTATGTAAACTTCTGACTTCAACTGAATGTATGTGTGTGTGTGTGTGTATATATGTGTGTGTGTGTGTGTGTGTGTATATGTGTGTGTGTGTATATATATGTGTGTGTGTATATATGTGTGTGTGTGTGTATATATGTGTGTGTGTGTTTGTGTGTGTTTAGATGCAGTGTGTGTATATGTATATATGTGTGAGTGTGTGAGTGTATATGTATATATGTGTGTGTGTGTGTGTGTGTGTATATATGTATGTGTGTGTGAGTGTATATGTATATATGTGTGTGTGTGTGTGTGTGTGTATATATGTATGTGTGTGTGTGTGTGAGTATATATATATATGTATATGTGTGTGTGTGTGAGTATATATATATATGTATATGTGTGTGTGTGTGAGTGAGTCCCACCTTGAGTTCCTGTTGTCTCTTGTAGTGGTGCATCATCATCTGTTTCTGTTGTTCCTCTGTGACCACAGGTTCCCTGGCTGGCGCCCCCTGGCCCCTCTGACAGGAACACATGGTCTAAACATCAGGACGAGCTACACCAGTCGGTCATGGGTGATCAATCTGTTATATCCATTTGTGGGACCTAGAACATCAAAATCTATCCCCCGTCTAGATCTATCAGTGTCTAGATATATCCCCGTCTAGAATGTCTAGATCTATCCCCCGTCTAGATCTATCAGTGTCTAGATCTATCCCCCTCTAGAACGTCTAGATCTATCCCCCTCTAGAACGTCTAGATCTATCCCCCTCTAGAACGTCTAGATCTATCCCCCTCTAGAACGTAACGCACCAGTGTGCACCTCCTCCAGTCAGTAACGCGCCAGTGTGCACCTCCTCCAGTCAATAACGCGCCAGGGTGCATCTCCTCCAGTCAGTAACGCGCTCAGTCAGTGCATGTGCATCTCTCCAGTCAGTAAGTCAGTAACGCCAGTGTGCATCTCCTCCAGTCAGTAACGCGCCAGTGTGCATCTCCTCCAGTCAGTAACGCGCCAGTGTGCATCTCCTCCAGTCAGTAACGCACCATCTCCTCCAGTCAGTAACGCATGTGCATCTCTCCAGTCAGTAACGCGCCAGTGTGCATCTCCTCCAGTCAGTAACGCACCAGTGTGCATCTCCTCCAGTCAGTAACGCACCAGTGTGCATCTCCTCCAGTCAGTAACGCACCAGTGTGCATCTCCTCCAGTCAGTAACGCGCCAGTGTGCATCTCCTCCAGTCAGTAACGCGCCAGTGTGCATCTCCTCCAGTCAGTAACGCGCCAGTGTGCATCTCCTCCAGTCAGTAACGCGCCAGTGTGCATCTCCTCCAGTCAGTAACGCGCCAGTGTGCATCTCCTCCAGTCAGTAACGCGCCAGTGTGCATCTCCTCCAGTCAGTAACGCAGTGTGCATCTCCTCCAGTCAGTAACGTGTGCATCTCCTCCAGTCAGTAACAGTGTGCATCTCCTCCAGTCAGTAACGCGCCAGTGTGCATCTCCTCCAGTCAGTAACGCGTGTGCATCTCAGTGTGCATCTCCTCCAGTCAGTAACGCGCCAGTGTGCATCTCCTCCAGTCAGTAACGCGCCAGTGTGCATCTCCTCCAGTCAGTCAGTAAGTCAGTAACGCCAGTCAGTGTGCATCTCCTCCAGTCAGTAACGCGCCAGTGTGCATCTCCTCCAGTCAGTAACGCGCCAGTGTGCATCTCCTCCAGTCAGTCAGTCAACGCGCCAGTGTGCATCTCCTCCAGTCAGTGCAGTGTGCATCTCCTCCAGTCAGTAACGCGCCAGTGTGCATCTCCTCCAGTCAGTATCTCCTCCAGTCAGTAACGCCCAGTGTGCATCTCCTCCAGTCAGTAACGCGTGTGCATCTCCTCCAGTCAGTGCAGTGTGCATCTCCTCCAGTCAGTAACGCGCCAGTGTGCATCTCCTCCAGTCAGTAACGCGCCAGTGTGCATCTCCTCCAGTCAGTAACGCGCCAGTGTGCATCTCCTCCAGTCAGTAACGCGCCAGTGTGCATCTCCTCCAGTCAGTAACGCGCCAGTGTGCATCTCCTCCAGTCAGTAACGCGCCAGTGTGCATCTCCTCCAGTCAGTAACGCGCCAGTGTGCATCTCCTCCAGTCAGTAACGCGCCAGTGTGCATCTCCTCCAGTCAGTAACGCGCCAGTGTGCATCTCCTCCAGTCAGTAACGCGCCAGTGTGCATCTCCTCCAGTCAGTAACGCGCCAGTGTGCATCTCCTCCAGTGCATCTCTCCAGTGCATCTCCTCCAGTCAGTGCATGTGCATCTCTCCAGTCAGTAACGCGCCAGTGTGCATCTCCTCCAGTCAGTAACGCGCCAGTGTGCATCTCCTCCAGTCAGTAACGCACTAGTGTGCATCTCCTCCAGTCAGTAACGCCCCAGTGTGCATCTCCTCCAGTCAGTAACGCGCCAGTGTGCATCTCCTCCAGTCAGTAACGCGAGTGTGCATCTCCTCCAGTCAGTAACGCGAGTGTGCATCTCCTCCAGTCAGTAACGCGCCAGTGTGCATCTCCTCCAGTCAGTAATAGCTTTTGTACCAAAAGAACCAGTGTTTGGGACAACCGATGGCATAGCAACAACAGACGGCATTTAGCCCTGTTTCACACTAAAAACACTAACATGGAAGTACTGTAAATAACAGGCAAGTACTGTAGATAACAGGCAAGTACTGTAAATAACAGGCAAGTACTGTAGATAGCAGGCAAGTACTGTAAATAACAGGCAAGTACTGTAAATAACAGGCAAGTACTGTAGATAACAGGCAAGTACTGTAAATAACAGGCAAGTACTGTAGATAACAGGCAAGTACTGTAGATAACAGGCAAGTACTGTAGATAACAGGCAAGTACTGTAAATAACAGGCAAGTACTGTAAATAACAGGCAAGTACTGTAAATAACAGGCAAGTACTGTACATAACAGGCAAGTACTCTAAATTACAGGCAAGTACTCTAAATTACAGGCAAGTACTCTAAATTACAGGCAAGTACTGTAGATAACAGGCAAGTACTGTAAATAACAGGCAAGTACTGTAAATAACAGGCAAGTACTCTAAATTACAGGCAAGTACTGTAGATAACAGGCAAGTACTGTAGATAACAGGCAAGTACTGTAAATAACACCAGAGTATGTGAGCAGAGCAAAGCAAGAAAAGCGAGTTTCCCCAAAGGCTGGAGTGTCGGCCTTCTCGCTCGCTCCAATATCGCTCACTTCACGAGCTCAGAGTGTGCCTACCCAGCATGCATTTGCAGTCTACTTGTGTGCTGCTTTATCCCCTACTTTTTTCGACTGATGTGGAGTTGACTAAATATTTTCATAAAGAAGCTAATAAAACACACAGGTGGTAAATCAAGGTGACTTAGAAAAGTATAGCTCCACCCACCTGTCCCTACCGGCTAGTGTTAGTGTAGCTCCACCCACCTGTCCCTACCGGCTAGTTGTAGTGTAGCTCCACCCACCTGTCCCTACCGGCTAGCTGTAGTGTAGCTCCACCCACCTGTCCCTACCGGCTCCAGTCCCTACCGGCTGTTGTAGTGTAGTCCACCCACCTGTCCCTAGCTCCACCCACCTGTCCCTACCGGTCTAGTTGTAGTGTAGCTCCACCCACCTGTCCCTACCGGCTAGCTGTAGTGTAGCTCCACCCACCTGTCCCTACCGGCTAGTTGTAGTGTAGCTCCACCCACCTGTCCCTACCGGCAGGCTCCACCCACCTGTCCCTACCGGCTAGTGTAGCTCCACCCACCTGTCCCTACCGGCTAGTTGTAGTGTAGCTCCACCCACCTGTCCCTACCGGCTAGTTGTAGTGTAGCTCCACCCACCTGTCCCTACCGGTTAGTTGTAGTGTAGCTCCACCCACCTGTCCCTACCGGTTAGTTGCTCCAGTCCCTACCGTAGCTCCACCCACCTGTCCCTACCGGCAAGTTGTCCCTAGTTGTAGCTCCACCCACCTGTCCCTACCGACTAGTTGTAGTGTAGCTCCACCCACCTGTCCCTACCGGCGAGTTGTAGTGTAGCTCCACCCACCTGTCCCTACCGGCTAGTTGTAGTGTAGCTCCACCCACCTGTCCCTACCGGTTAGTTGTAGTGTAGCTCCACCCACCTGTCGCTACTGACAAGTTGTGTAGCTCCACCCACCTTCTGTATTTTGACTACGATCTTGGTTTTGTCGTTCTTGCCGATGTAATCCTGTAGTTTCTTCCCTCTATGCAACTCCTTAGCAGCCCACCACAGCTGAGCCTCCTCCACTGGAATCACCTGGAGAGATGCCTGGGAGAGACGAGGGAGGGAGGGGGAGAGAGGAGGGAGGGAGGGGTAGAGAGGAGAGAGGGAGGAGGGAGAGAGAGAGATATGGGAGGAGGCAGAGAGGAGGGAGGGAGAGAGGAGGGAGGGGGGAGAGAGGCAGGGGGAGGGAGAGAGGAGGGGGGGGGAGAGAGGCAGGGGGAGGGGGAGAGAGGCAGGGGGAGGGGGAGAGAGGCAGGGGGAGGGGGAGAGAGGCAGGGGGAGGGGAGAGAGGCAGGGGGAGGGGGAGAGAAAATGGAGGGAGGGGGAGACAGACAGAGAAACAATTGGACAGAGAGAGGGAGAGGGTTCGGTGATCACTGATATCTCAACTGATAATCAGGGGTTTTGTACATCTGGACAACACACACACAAGGATTCTGAGCAATAAAAATATATTTAAAAACATAAATTGTTGGACATAAGACTGTAAAAAACGGCAGTAAATCAGCTCCAAATGATTTTAATTTCAGAAATCTGTTCCCAAGTATTCTCACACATAGTAGAGAGACATGTGATCTTATATAAATGTCAGCAAGGTTGGAAATGTTTTAGTCCAACATTATACGGTGCATTCAGAAGGTATTCAGACTCCTCTTTTTCCACATTTTGTTACGTTACAACCTTATTCTAAATTTGATTAAATTATTTGTCATTATCTACAATAATGACAAAGTGAAAACAGGTTTTTAGACATTTTTTGCAAATAAAAATAAAAAACAGAAATACCTTATTTACATAAGTATTCAGACCCTTTACTATGAGACTCAAAATTAAGCTCAGTTGCATCCTGTTTCCATTGATCATCCTTGAGATGTTTCGGCAACTTGATTGGAGTCCACCTGTGGTAAATTCAATTGATTGGACATGATTTGGAAAGGCACACACCTGTCTATATAAGGTTGTTGACAGTGCATGTCAGAGCAAAAACCAAGCCATGAGACAGGATTGTGTCGAGGCACAGATCTGGGGAAGGGTACCAAAAATATTCTGCGGCATTGAAGGTCCCCAAGAACACAGTGACCTCCGTCATTGTTAAATGGAAGATGTTTGGAACCACCAAGACTCTCCTAGGTCTGGTCGCCTGGTCAAACTGAGCAATCAGGGGAGAGGGGCCTTGGTCACGGTGGTGACCAAGAACCTGATGGTCACCGACAGAGCTCCAGAGTTCCTCTGTGGAGATGGGAGAACCTTCCAGAAGGACAACCATCTATGCAGCACTCCACCATTCAGTCCTTTATTGTAGAGTGGCCAGACAGAAGCCACTCCTCAGTAAAAGGCACATGACATGACACTCCTGGAGTTTGCCAAAAGGCACCTAAAGGACTCAGACCATGAGAAACAAGACTCTCTGGTCTGATGAAACCAAGATTGAACTCTTTGGCCTGAATGCCAAGCGTCACATCTGGAGGAAACCTGGCACCATCCCTACGGTGAAGCATGGTGGTGGCAGCATCATGCTGTGGGGATGTTTTTCAGCGGCAGGGACTGGGAGAGTAGGCAGGATCGAGGGAAAGATGAACGGAGCAAAGTACAGAGAGATCCTTGATGGAGACCTGCTCCAAGGCACTCAGGACCTCAGACTGGGGTGAAGTTTCACCTTCCAACAGGACAATGACCCTAAACACACAGCCAAGACAATGCAGGAGTGGCTTTGGGACAAGTCTCAGTGTCCTTGAGTGGCCCAGCCAAAGCCAGGACTTGACCCCGATCAAACATCTCTGGAGAGACCTGAAAATAGCTGTGCAGCAACACTCCCCATCCAACGTGACAGAGATTGAGAGGATCTGCAGAGAAGAATGGGAGAAACTCCCCAAATAAAGGTGTGCCAAGCTTGTTGCGTCATACCCAAGAAGACTGGAGGCTGTAATCACTGCAAAACGTGCTTCATCAAAGTACTGAGTAAAGGGTCTGAATACTTATGTAAATGTCATATTTCAGTTAATATTTAATCAAAAATTCTCAAAAAACCTGTTCTTGCTTTGTAATTATGGGGCATTGTGATGTCATTATGGGGTATTGTGATGTCATTATGGGGTATTGTGAAGTCATTATGGGGTATTGTGATGTCATTATGGGGTATTGTGATGTCATTATGGGGTATTGTGTGTAGATTAATGATGGGGGAAAAATACAATTGAATCCATTTTAGAGTAAGGCTGTAATGTAACAAAATGTGGAAATGTCTAGGGGTCTGAATACTTTCCGAATGCCCTGTACAGTATACGTTAGGGCTTATTGAGGTCAAATTGAGGTCAACAAATGATTTGTTATTATGTTCCAGGCCCCCGACCATCTTCCCACGGTTAAATGTAGTTGATGATGCCTGCCACACACTGTAACGTCAGGGAGGTGATGCCTGCCACACACTGTAACGTCAGGGAGGTGATGCCTGCCATACACTGTAACGTCAGGGAGGTGATGCCTGCCATACACTGTAACGCCAGGGAGGTGATGCCTGCCATACACTGTAACGCCAGGGAGGTGATGCCTGCCACACACTGTAACGTCAGGGAGGTGATGCCTGCCATACACTGTAACGTCAGGGAGGTGATGCCTGCCATACACTGTAACGTCAGGGAGGTGATGCCTGCCATACACTAACGTCAGGGAGGTGATGCCTGCCATACACTGTAACGTCAGGGAGGTGATGCCTGCCATACACTGTAACGTCAGGGAGGTGATGCCTGCCATACACTGTAACGTCAGGGAGGTGATGCCTGCCATACACTGTAACGTCAGGGAGGTGATGCCTGCCACACACTGTAACGTCAGGGAGGTGATGCCTGCCATACACTGTAACGCCTGCCAAACACTGGAACGTCAGGGAGGTGATGCCTGCCACACACTGGCCACACACTGTAACGTCAGGTGATGCCTGCCATACACTGTAACGTAACGTCAGGGAGGTGATGCCTGCCATACACTGGAACGTCAGGGAGGTGATGCCTGCCACACACTGTAACGTCAGGGAATGCCTGCCAGGTCAGGGAGGTGATGCCTGCCATACACTGTAACGTCAGGGAGGTGATGCCTGCCATACACCTGCCATAACGTCAGGGAGGTGATGCCTGCCATACACTGTAACGTCAGGGAGGTGATGCCTGCCATACACTGTAACGTCAACGTCAGGGAGGTGATGCCTGCCATACACTGTAACGTCAGGGAGGTGATGCCTGCCATACACTGTAACGTCAGGGAGGTGATGCCTGCCATACACTGCCAGGGAGGTGACACTGTAACATCAGGGAGGTGATGCCTGCCATACACTGTAACGTCAGGGAGGTGATGCCTGCCATACACTGTAACGTCAGGGAGGTGATGCCTGCCATACACTGTAACATCAGGGAGGTGATGCCTGCCATACACTGTGATGCCTGCCATACACGTCAGGGAGGTGATGCGTCAGGGAGGTGATGCCTGCCATACACTGTAACGTCAGGGAGGTGATGCCTGCCATACACTGTAACGTCAGGGAGGTGATGCCTGCCATACACTGTAACGTCAGGGAGGTGATGCCTGCCATACACTGTAACGTCAGGGAGGTGATGCCTGCCATACACTGTAACGTCAGGGAGGTGATGCCTGCCACACACTGTAACGTCAGGGAGGTGATGCCTGCCATACACTGTAACGTCAGGGAGGTGATGCCTGCCAGGGAGGTGATGCCTGCCACTGTAACGCCAGGGAGGTGATGCCTGCCATACACTGTAACGCCAGGGAGGTGATGCCTGCCATACACTGTAACGTACAGGGAGGTGATGCCTGCCATACACTGGGAGGTGAACGCCAGGGAGGTGATGCCTGCCATACACTGGAACGTCAGGGAGGTGATGCCTGCCATACACTGTAACGTCAGGGAGGAGCCTGTGATGCCTGCCATACACTGTATGCGCCATACACTCAGGGAGGTGATGCCTGCCATACACTGGGAACGTGGAACAGGGAGGTGATGCCTGCCACACACTGTAACGCCAGGGAGGTGATGCCTGCCACACACTGTAACGTCAGGGAGGTGATGCCTGCCATACACTGGAACGTCAGGGAGGTGATGCCTGCCATACACCTATACACTGGAACGTCAGGGAGGTGATGCCTGCCACACACTGTAACGTCAGGGAGGTGATGTCTGCCATACACTGTAACGTCAGGGAGGTGATGCCTGCCATACACTGGAACGTCAGGGAGGTGATGCCTGCCATACACTGGAACGTCAGGGAGGTGATGCCTGCCATACACTGGAACGTCAGGGAGGTGATGCCTGCCATACACTGTAACATCAGGGAGGTGATGCCTGCCACACACTGTAACGTCAGGGAGGTGATGCCTGCCATACACTGTAACGTCAGGGAGGTGATGCCTGCCACACACTGTAACGTCAGGGAGGTGATGCCATGTACAGACCCAGTCCACAGAATTAACAACAACTGAGATAAATATTTAATAAATGTATTAATAAATAGAAGGACAGATGATCTCTATGGGGAAGCCATCCGGTGGTATTGTGACGACCCAGGAAGAGGCCTGCTGTTTACCTACCTGTGTTCCTGACAGGTCCTCCTGGTCCTCCAGCTCCATCCTGATTGGGTCGTGTGGCGGCAAGCCCATGGGGTAGACAATCATCACCGCGCCCCTCAGCTGGTCCAGCGCCTCCTTCACCGTCTCCATGGTAACACACACACCAGCCACCGCCTGTTTCTGAAGAGCACGAAAGGAGGAGAAATAAGACCCCAAATGACACCCTAAACCCTACATAGTGCACTACTTCCCCTATAGGGCCCAGGTCCAAAGTAGTGCACCATGTAGGTGTGATCCATTAGATGTAGTTTTTCATATCTGGTGTAGGCCTAGAATGTGAGATGACGTGAGTGTCTGTGTTTTGGATATTTAAATACAGTAGTTACCTTAGAGATGACTGTCTGTGTGTTGGATATTTAAATACTGTAGTTACCTTAGAGATGACTGTGTGTTGGATATTTAAATACAGTAGTTACCTTAGAGATGACTGTGTGTTGGATATTTAAATACAGTAGTTACCTTAGAGATGACTGTGTTTCGGATATTTAAATACAGTAGTTACCTTAGAGATGACTGTCTGTGTTGGATATTTAAATACAGTAGTTACCTTAGAGATGACTGTCTGTGTTGGATATTTACATATTACCTTAGAGATGACTGTCTGTGTGTTGGATATTTAAATATTACCTTAGAGATGACTGTCTGTGTTGGATATTTAAATACAGTAGTTACCTTAGAGATGACTGTGTATTGGATATTTAAATATTACCTTAGAGATGACTGTCTGTGTTGGATATTTAAATATTACCTTAGAGATGACTGTCTGTGTTGGATATTTAAATATTACCTTAGAGATGACTGTCTGTGTTGGATATTTAAATATTACCTTAGAGATGACTGTCTGTGTTGGATATTTAAATATTACCTTAGAGATGACTGTCTGTGTTGGATATTTAAATATAGTACCTTAGAGATGACTGTCTGTGTTGGATATTTAAATATTACCTTAGAGATGACTGTCTGTGTGTTGGATATTTAAATATTACCTTAGAGATGACTGTCTGTGTGTTGGATATTTAAATACAGTAGTTACCTTAGAGATGACTGTGTGTTGGATATTTAAATACAGTAGTTACCTTAGAGATGACTGTCTGTGTTGGATATTTAAATATTACCTTAGAGATGACTGTCTGTGTGTTGGATATTTAAATACAGTAGTTACCTTAGAGATGACTGTGTGTTGGATATTTAAATACAGTAGTTACCTTAGAGATGACTGTCTGTGTGTTGGATATTTAAATATTACCTTAGAGATGACTGTCTGTGTGTTGGATATTTAAATACAGTAGTTACCTTAGAGATGACTGTCTGTGTGTTGGATATTTAAATACAGAGATGAGTTACCTTAGAGATGACTGTCTGTGTGTGGGATATTTAAATATTACCTTAGAGATGATGACTGTCTGTGTGTTGGATATTTAAATACAGAAATGACTGTTACCTTAGAGATGACTGCCTGTGTTGGATATTTAAATACCGTAGTTACCTTAGAGATGACTGTCTGTGTGTTGGATATTTAAATATTACCTTAGAGATGACTGTCTGTGTGTTGGATATTTAAATACAGTAGTTACCTTAGAGATGACTGTCTGTGTGTTGGATATTTAAATATTACCTTAGAGATGACTGTCTGTGTGTTGGATATTTAAATACAGTAGTTACCTTAGAGATGACTGTCTGTGTGTTGGATATTTACATACTACCTTAGAAATGACTGTCTGTGTTGGATATTTAAATATTACCTTAGAGATGACTGTGTGTTGGATATTTAAATACCGTAGTTACCTTAGAGATGACTGCCTTGGCCTCCTCCATAGTGTTCCTTAGCACCTCCTTCATCTTCTGGTTCGGAGCTGGAAGAGGAGGAAGAGGGAGCACACTCAGGTTCAGGGTTAATTCCATTTACAGAAAGTAAACCAAATGACAAATTTTCCTAATTGAAAAGCATTGAGAAAATTGGAATTTCAGTGGTACTTTCTGAATTGATCCCAACTCTCTCAGGTTCACAACAATATAGCCAGGAGGACTCTTGCCAGTCTCTATACAAGAGCCAAGCCCCTGGGCAGAGAGAGCAGGCTCCAGACTGGTGGAGGTAGGAGCACACAGAACTACTGTATGTCAGCTAGAACAAGTGTCAATTGTCCTCTTTACTAAAGCAAATATTTTTTTTTTTTCTCCTTTAATTTAACTAGGCAAGTCAGTTAAGAACAAATTCTTATTTACTACGATGGCCTACACCGGACAAACCCCAACGACGCTGGGCCAATTGTGCGGCGCCCTATGGGACTCCCAATCACGGCCGGATGTGATACAGCCTGGATTTGAACCAGGGTGTCTGTAGTGACGCCTCTAGCACTGAGATGCAGTGCCTTAGACCACTGGGCCACTAGGGAGCCCACAGTGACCAAGACACTGGCCACAAAGAGCAGGATCCAGGCCCAGACCAAATTATGGTGGCCATCAAATCAAATTTGTCACATACAGTGAGTATAGAAGAAAACGGAACCAAACTAGGGATGTTAACGGTTAGCTGCTTTAATTGGTTAGCTGCTTTAATTGGTTAGCTGCTTTAATTGGTTAGCTGCTTTAATTGGTTAGCTGCTTTAATTGGTTAGCTGCTTTAATTGGTTAGCTGCTTTAATTGGTTAGCTGCTTTAATTGGTTAGCTGCTTTAATTGGTTAGCTGCTTTAATTGGTTAGCTGATGAAAAATACATTTGACCAGTCATGCTTATCAGTCTCAGGTTCATTTGCATAATTTGTGAATGTGTGTATTTGCGTTAGTCATCATGTATCCAATTTATTACATGCCACAGCATACACAGCCTAGTTTGAGGAGAGGAATAGTCTACCACCTGTTAGACAGGACCAGAGGAGCTCCACAGCCTAGTTGAGGAGAGGAATAGTCTACCACCTGTCAGACAGGACCAGAGGAGCACCACAGCCTAGTTTGAGGAGAGGAATAGTCTACCACCTGTCAGACAGGACCAGAGGAGCTCCACAGCCTAGTTTGAGGAGAGGAATAGTCTACCACCTGTCAGACAGGACCAGAGGAGCACCACAGCCTAGTTTGAGGAGAGGAAGTCTACAACCTGTCAGACAGGACCAGAGGAGCACCACAGCCTAGTTTGAGGAGAGGAAGTCTACAACCTGTCAGACAGGACCAGAGGAGCTCCACAGCCTAGTTTGAGGAGAGGAATAGTCTACCACCTGTCAGACAGGACAAGAGGAGCTCCACAGCCTAGTTTGAGGAGAGGAATGTCAGACAGGACCAGAGGAGCTCCACAGCCTAGTTTGAGGAGAGGAAGTCCACCTGTCAGACAGGACCAGAGGAGCACCACAGCCTAGTTTGAGGAGAGGAGGAATAGTCTACCACCTGTCAGACAGGACCAGAGGAGCTCCACAGCCTAGTTTGAGGAGAGGAAGTCTACCACCTGTCAGACAGGACCAGAGGAGCTCCACAGCCTAGTTTGAGGAGAGGAATAGTCTACCACCTGTCAGACAAGACCAGAGGAGCACCACAGCCTAGTTTGAGGAGAGGAAGTCTACCACCTGTCAGACAGGACCAGAGGAGCTCCACAGCCTAGTTTGAGGAGAGGAATAGTCTACCACCTGTCAGACAAGACCAGAGGAGCACCACAGCCTAGTTTGAGGAGAGGAAGTCTACAACCTGTCAGACAGGACCAGAGGAGCTCCACAGCCTAGTTTGAGGAGAGGAATAGTCTACCACCTGTCAGACAGGACCAGAGGAGCTCCACAGCCTAGTTTGAGGAGAGGAATAGTCTACCACCTGTCAGACAGGACCAGAGGAGCTCCACAGCCTAGTTTGAGGAGAGGAATAGTCTACCACCTGTCAGACAGGACCAGAGGAGCACCACAGCCTAGTTTGAGGAGAGGAATAGTCTACCACCTGTCAGACAGGACCAGAGGAGCTCCACAGCCTAGTTTGAGGAGAGGAATAGTCTACCACCTGTCAGACAGGACCAGAGGAGCTCCACAGCCTAGTTTGAGGAGAGGAATAGTCTACCACCTGTCAGACAGGACCAGAGGAGCACCACAGCCTAGTTTGAGGAGAGGAATAGTCTACCACCTGTCAGACAGGACCAGAGGAGCACCACAGCCTAGTTTGAGGAGAGGAATAGTCTACCACCTGTCAGACAGGACCAGAGGAGCACCACAGCCTAGTTTGAGGAGAGGAAGTCTACAACCTGTCAGACAGCATGATAGCAACTCCTGAAAAATCTGGTAAGAGAATGAAACATGCTTTTGTAAACTCATTGCGCAACAAATAACAATTCTAAACGCCATCTCGTATTTAAAAAAAAAAAAACAGTTTTGATGACCACGATTAAAAATGTCTTACCTCGCTTCAAAGCAGCTTAGCGAAAAATCAGAACATAGAAACGTGGAGGCAATTCTTTCATAAAGACTTCATGCCATTAACCAGCACTTCTCTCCTGTTCTATTGGTTTCTATATCAACTTTCTTTCATTTGCCCAGAAGACAAAAGTCACAATTCTAGTGATATTAGCAACACATCCTAGTTGTTGCTATTAGATTCCCCCTCTTTGGATGGAAATGGAAATGCTATTTTCTGTCACATGTAGAACCGCTCACAATACACATGTGCTGTTTAGAACAGTGTTTTCCAGCCAATTAGGTTTTTGGCAAATGTTTGAAAATGACGCTTCTTCATTAAAAGGAGTTGCGTGTTCGATAATAAGACTATATAGCCTTTTGACTGTAAGGACGATAGGCATTTGTCGTTGTGGTCATGTTTACATGAAGCTCTTAATGAAAAATATCTGTCCGCTTGTTTGGCCGAGGAATGCTCAAGTCCGTTCTCTATATTGATAACTGATCACGCTATTCACGATGAAAAAACAACCACATGGAGTCACCCATCAATACATGCTTACCTGTACCTATGTTTGTCCTGTACAGAAGCAAAGAGGACCAAAAGAACCAAACGGAACCAAAGAGGACCAAAAGAACCAAACGGAACCAAACAGAAGCAAAGAGGACCAAAAGAACCAAACGGAACCAAACAGAAGCAAAGAGGACCAAAAGAACCAAACGGAAGCAAAGAGGACCAAAAGAACCAAACGGAAGCAAAGAGGACCAAAAGAACCAAACGGAACCAAACAGAAGCAAAGAGGACCAAAAGAACCAAACAGAAGCAAAGAGGACCAAAAGAACCAAACGGAAGCAAAGAGGACCAAAAGAACCAAACGGAACCAAACAGAAGCAAAGAGGACCAAATAGAACAATACGGAACCAAATAGAACCATACGGAACAAAATAGAACCATACGGAACCAAATAGAACTATACGGAACCAAATAGAACAATACGGAACCAAACAGAAGCAAATAGAACCATACAGAACCAAATAGAACCATACGGAACCAAATAGAACCATACGGAACCAAATAGAACAATACGGAACCAAACAGAAGCAAATAGAACCATACGGAACCATGCAGAAGCAAAGAGGACCAAAAGAACCAAACGGAACCAAACAGAAGCAAATGGAACAAAACGGGGAGGAACGTACATATATTGTCCAATGGACAATTTAGTGTGATTTTATTTATTATACATTTTTCCGTTCTGGGGTAACCTATTCCGACTAAGAATACACCTCTGGACTCACCGTGTCCGTTCCTCCTTCCGATCTCATCCTTGTTGAATTCAGGTCCTCCGCTGGGGACACACCTCTCCTCCCACTCGTCTTTCAGCTTCAGGTCAACAACCTGTTCATCCGTCAGACCCTGCATGTTGGGGGGCAGCGTCACGCCGTGGTCCACCAGCTCTGGGAACTCTGAGGGAGGAGACAGGAGAATGGAAGAGAGTGTAGAGCTAGTTAGTTAGCTGTATTGTGTATTATATAGTGTAGGGCTAGCTGTATTGTGTATAACACATAGTGTAGAGCTAGCTAGTTAGCTCTATTGTGTAGAACAGTGTAGAGCTAGCTAATTAGCTGTATTGTATACAACAGTGTAGAGCTAGCTAATTTACTGTAGTGTACAACATAGTGTAGAGCTAGTTAATTAGCTGTGTTGTGTAGAACATAGTGTAGAGCTAGCTAATTAGCTGTATTGTATACAACGTACAGTACCAGTCAAGAGTTTGACACACCTACTCAATCCAGGGTTCCCTTTATTTTTACTATTTTCTACATTGTAGAATAATAGTGAAGACAAACTATGAAATAAAACATGGAATAATGTAGTAACCAAAAAAGTGTTAAACATATATATTTGAGATTCTTCAAAGTAGCCACCCGTTGCCCTGATAACAGCTTTGCACACTCTGAGTAGGTGTGTCCAAACTGGTACTGTACATGTAGCCATGTAATGCCTATACTGGTCAATGGTGTACAAATGCAGCTACGTATGGAAGCTTCTGCTAAAGTTAATTAAAAAAAATATAGAGACTCGTTCCAAACGGACCAGAGGACAACTAGACCCGTTCTGTATAGACCTGGTCAGATCCAGACCTGGCCCGGTCCGAGTGAGGGAAGCAGCAGAAAAGGTCATTTATTAAGCTACTTTAATAAGCGGAGCTGGTAAGGCACGAGAGAAGGGAGAGAGAGGTGCCGATCTAGTAGGCGGGGGAAGTGCCACACTGTGAGAGAGTGACACAGGGAGGGAGAGGTGTCGTACTGTGAGAGAGGGACACAGGGAGGGAGAGGTGTCGTACTGTGAGAGAGTGTGACACTTCTGAATATGGGGCACAAATTGTTTCGCCCCCACCTCCCAGAGTCCTCCTTGCTAGCTCCAAACTGCCAAACACCTGCACTCACCGTCAATAACAGAACTGACCGGCCAGGGCGAAGGACACTGCCTAACGGTCTCCCCCGCTAGCACAGCAGGTGGGGGGACACCATGTGCTAGCTAACTAGCTAGCTTGCTATTTTGCGACACCATGTGCTAGTTAGATGGCACGTGTCGGCCCAGCCTCCCGCCTCCTGCGTACCGGAGAAAACTGTGCCTGACAGGCGGAGGTAAATGACACAGTCTAAAGGTCGCCACCGGCCTGCTGTGTATCGGACTAGCTGACCAAGCTAGCACACAGTGTCCTTCGCTCCCGCCTGCCGAACAACTGCTCTCACCGTCGTTAACAGAACTGCCGAAAAACAGTGACCGATCGGCAGAGACAAAGAACACTGTCTACTGGTGTACGGTTAGCTAGCAACCGTTGCCCCTTCTGTGGGGTATATCGACGGCTGGCACCCAACATTATTGTGCATTAACGCCACCTACTGTACTGGAGCGCCCCCATCACCTGCCTGTCTTAGCTTAAAAATTGACCAATAGAAATATAGAGGGGTTCCTGCAGATGCATGAATACCAACATGCAGGAACGCCCTGAATTGCAGGCCGCTATTGAACCCTTCTCACTATAGTAGACTAATAGCTGCTTAGGTCATTTATAATCAACTATGTAGTAGACTAATAGCTGCTTAGGTCATTTATAATCAACTATGTAGTAGACTAATAGCTGCTTAGGTCATTTATAATCAACTATGTAGTAGACTAATAGCTGCCTAGGTCATTTATAATCAACTATGTAGTAGACTAATAGCTGCTTAGGTCATTTATAATCAACTATGTAGTAGACTAATAGCTGCTTAGGTCATTTATAATCAACTATATAGTAGACTAATAGCTGCTTAGGTCATTTATAATCAACTATATAGTAGACTAATAGCTGCTTAGGTCATTTATAATCAACTATGTAGTAGACTAATAGCTGCTTAGGTCATTTATAATCAACTATGTAGTAGACTAATAGCTGCTTAGGTCATTTATAATCAACTATATAGTAGACTAATAGCTGCTTAGGTCATTTATAATCAACTATGTAGACTAGGTCATTTATAATCAACTATGTAGTAGACTAATAGCTGCTTAGGTCATTTATAATCAACTATGTAGTAGACTAATAGCTGCTTAGGTCATTTATAATCAACTATGTAGTAGACTAATAGCTGCTTAGGTCATTTATAATGTATGTAGTAGACTAATAGCTGCTTAGGTTATTTATAATCAACTATGTAGTAGACTAATAGCTGCTTAGGTCATTTATAATCAACTATGTAGTAGACTAATAGCTGCCTAGGTCATTTATAATCAACTATATAGTAGACTAATAGCTGCTTAGGTTATTTATAATCAACTATGTAGTAGACTAATAGCTGCCTAGGTCATTTATAATCAACTATATAGTAGACTAATAGCTGCCTATGTTAGTACCCGTCTTGACTTCATCAAACCGGGAGAAGATAGTTAAGCTAGCTAATGTTAGATAGAAAGGCTAATTGAGGCAGCAATTTCTGATCCTACAGTTACAAATAACAACAACTCCATTCAGAATATTAAGTAGCAGCCTACCTGTTGGCTCTTGGTCGTTGAAGCCTATACTTCTCCATTTAACTCCATTTAACATTTTTTAAATGATTTTTTTACACCTTTATTTAACTAGGCAAGTCAGTTAAGAAGAAATTATTATTTTCAATGACGGCCTAGGAACAGTGCCCCTGTTCAGGGGCAGAACGACAGATTTGTACCTTGTCAGCTCGGGGTTTTGAACTTGCAACCTTCCGGTTACTAGTCCAACACTAACCACTAGGCTACCCTGCCGCCCCATTTTAAAGCTGCAATGTACATTTTTGAGTGAAATGTGTGTAATAGATCTGTCATTCTCATTGAAAGCCAGTCTAAGAAGTGGTAGATCTCTTCTGTGTGCACTATTTCTATGCTTCCCCGTTATTAAGTTTTGCTTCTGCGTCTTTTACTTTCAGTTTTGTACACCAGCTTCAAACAGCTGAAAATACAATATTTTAGGTTATGGAGAAGATATTTCACAGCGGTTTAGATGGTACAATGATTCTCTACACTACACTTGGTTGTTTTGTCACAAACTGAAATTAGGCAAACTATTTGAATTTTAGCAACCAGGAAATGGCAGAGAGATTTCTGCAGAGCGGATCTTTAATTCCATCGTCCATTTGATTAGATATCTCGTAACTTTTGCCACACATGGATGTTCTGTGACTGTAGCTTATTGCCGCTTTGATGACTCACAATTGGCCTACAACAACCTACATGTGCCACTCCTGTGCAAAGCAAGAGCATCAGCGTAAAGTATACTGTTCGGCACTGTCGGATGGGGCCACGGTGTCTCCCGACCCCTCCTGTCTCAGCCTCAAGAATTCATGCTGTAGTAGTTTGTGTCGGGGGGCTTAGGGTCAGTCTGTTATATCTGGAGTATTTCTCCTGTCTTATCCGGTGTCCTGTGTGAATGTAAGTATGCCCTCTCTAATTCTCTCTCGGAGGACCTGAGCCCTTGGACCATGCCTCAGGACTACCTGGCCTGATGACTCCTTGCTGTCCCCAGTCCAGTTTTTCCTAGCCACCCTGCTTCTACACCTACATTGCTTGCTGTTTGGGGTTTTAGGCTGGGTTTCTGTACAGCACTTTGTGACATCATCTGATGTAAGAAAGGACTTTATAAATACATTTGATTTGATTGATACAATGTCTCTCTCTCTCTCTGGATCTGTGTGGGGCCCTTCCGGACAAGCCAGTTAAAATTACACAGCCCATACCCGTTACAATCAGATCCGACCCAGACAGGTTATTTAGAATTCTGGGCCCGGATCGAGTCTCGGGGTACAGGTGGATCCGTGAAGACCACTAATTGGCACAAGACAGAGGCAGGGTTTATAGCTACATGTTCTTACACCCACTAACGTTACTCACCTGAGCATATCCTGTCTACTTTGAGCCTGGTGTTATAGATGGCTGTGACCTGCTGGGTCAGGGTTTCCAACGGGACGTCGACTGACGTGCTGAACAGGAACTGGCTTTCGTCACCACGTTTCACGTGCAGCTGCACCATTCTCTGCAATGATGTCAAAGTATTAGCTAGCTAATTAGCTCGCCAGCCAGTTGTGAATCCTAAACTATTATATTAGGTTAGATATACCTCCCCACCCCCTTCCCTTAAGTTGCGAGCTAACTAGACAGATGTTATAGAGCCGGTAGGTAACGTTAACTATGTCAGCTGGCGGACTAGTCTAAAAGTTATAGCTACCAAGCTCCATCAGAAATTAAGTTACCATAGCAACTAAACACCAACTTCCCTCTGTTGATAACTAACTAGCGTTAGCTGTGAAACAACTTGAGCGTCAACTTTTATTTTTTAGCAACATAGAAATTACTAGCATTTTACAGGCAAATTAACATTGTGCCATGGATAAGCGTTAACTTTATAACAGTAGACAAAAAACCTACCGCTGTGGAAAAGGTAGCGTCAGGAAGGACAAAATATAGCAGTGTACCAGAGGTGTCGCAGAGTTCAATCGTTTGTAAACGCAGTATCGCGAGACATCCGGGAACCCTGGCGAAACACCACAAAGATAATTTTGAAGAGATGGGGAAACTCTATTGGAATAGTATTAACGCCCATTGTGTACGTTGCTCATGTTACGTTGAAGAGCCACGCTGTTCATTCTGGGCGATTCTGGGACAAGGAAAGCTCTCCTTCAAGGTGTGAATGTGAGTTAATTGGACGCTAAACTCAAAAATCCAATATAAGCATGAACTTCTTCAACAATAAGTACAACATTACAAATATGTTCCAAGATGTAAGACAATCAACTTTCCATCTGTGATATTTTATAGCTTTGGAATCGTGACATTACGTACTTTCGAGGAAAATAGGCACATTTCTCGACTGCGTGACGATTAGCTTAGCAACGGCGTGACGTAGCATGACACCGTAAAACACGATTGGTCGACAGTCTGTTGATGGAGCGTTGCACGTTTATTTCTAATCATTTGTCAAAGGGATTCATTCCTATCTCCTCCTTTCTCCAAAAATATTTATGACCAGCCTGAGGTTGGGGTTTGAGAAGTGAAAAATTCTTCATTAGTTGTTAATTTTTCTCGAAATCTGAAGGCACAACAGTTAGACGCTTTTTCTGTAAGGCCATTTAAGACTCTCAATACGAATAATAACAGCTCTATCAAACTGAAACATGGCACCTCACCTAGAAGTGAGTTAAAGAGAGGAATTAGGCAAGGTTGTCCTATCTCACTGTGTCTGTTTTTATGAATCACCCAACTTCTTACAAATTCTTTAAATAATAGTCCTGTACAAAGCATTTCCATAGCTGGTAAAGAAATAATTATAAGCCAGCTGGCTGGCTGATGACAATTCATTATTCTCCACACAGATATTATATATGGAAAAATCCAGATATATTGTATAAAAGTACTTTGTTGTTTTTAGAATATTGGTTTCTAAATAATATCCTATTAGTGAGCCAACTTGTAAATGCAGAGGGTATTTTACTTAATTATAAGGAATTCTTTATTACTTTACAAGATCCCAGTAACACCTAAAGATGTTGCGATTGTTTTAGATGCCATTCCCTCAGGTGTCGTTTGCTTGAACGTGTCAAGACCTGACCCTCAGAACATGCGTATTAACCTTGTTGACTCATCAGTAGGAAATATTTGTTTTTCTTTTGCTCCATTCAACAACACTCGAGCTATAAACATTTCCTAACGTTGTCGTACAAACATAAAACTTGTCTATGAGATCTATAGATACACAAGAACGATAGAAACAACATTGAATGTAAAACTAAGACTACGTTTTCCCAAAAGCAATGATAAACATATTGTGTGCAGTGAAACATGTTCATGGAATAGGCCTGTTTCCAGTACTAACAGTTTGTGTACCAAATTCACTTTTACTTGTGATGTTTGAAAAGTGTTTTACATTTTGTTTTACATTTTTATTTTACCTTTATTTAACTAGGCAAGTCAGTTAAGAACTAATTCTTATTTACAATGACTGTGACGTTATGTTCTTCAACCTCCAGTATAACAGTATGGTGGTTCATCATGGTTCACAATGCACCACCGTGGTGAGCCTCAGTGACATCTGGGCGAGGTGGAGCTGAGGTATCCGGGTCGATGACATCTGTTTGATGTGGAGGTGAGAGACTGTGGCCATTTAGCCGGCACCGTCGGGTGTGTGATTTCTTTTCTGGTGCATTCCTGGTTCATTCGCATGGTTCCTTTTATGGCTACCAGAGGTTCCCCAGAAACCTTCTGTGCTTTACTTGGTTACCAGAGGTTCCCCAGAAACCTTCTGTGCTTTACTTGGTTACCCAAAAACCTTCTGTGCTTTACTTGGTTACCAGAG
Source organism: Oncorhynchus keta (assembly GCF_023373465.1). Lineage (NCBI taxonomy): Eukaryota > Metazoa > Chordata > Actinopteri > Salmoniformes > Salmonidae > Oncorhynchus > Oncorhynchus keta. The sequence continues at coordinate 3,581,820 of NC_068426.1, forward strand.
GTTCCCCAGAAACCTTCTGTGCTTTACTTGGTTACCAGAGGTTCCCCAGAAACCTTCTGTGCTTTACTTGGTTACCAGAGGTTCCCCAGAAACCTTCTGTGCTTTACTTGGTTACTAGAGGTACCCCAGAAACCTTCTGTGCTTTACTTTCCACCTCTTCCTCACTGACATAATACTGTATTTGAGTGCCAGAGTCCTTTACCTCCTGATAGAAAGACATTGCATCTATTGTGTCTTTGAAGTGTTGGACCAAGAGGTCAGCTGACCATTTTAGTGATGTGTAATTATCCTCAGTATGTTTATTAGGGTTGTGTAATTATCCTCTCAGTATGTTTATTAGGGTTGTGTAATTATCATCTCAGTATGTTTATTAGGGTTGTGTAATTATCATCTCAGTATGTTTATTAGGGTTGTGTAATTATCATCTCAGTATGTTTATTAGGTTGTGTAATTATCATCTCAGTATGTTTATTAGGATGTGTAATTATCATCTCAGTATGTTTATTAGGGTTGTGTAATTATCATCTCAGTATGTTTATTAGGGTTGTGTAATTATCCTCTCAGTATGTTTATTAGGGTTGTGTAATTATCATCTCAGTATGTTTATTAGGGTTGTGTAATTATCATCTCAGTATGTTTATTAGGGTTGTGTAATTATCCTCAGTATGTTTATTAGGGTTGTGTAATTATCATCTCAGTATGTTTATTAGGGTTGTGTAATTATCCTCAGTATGTTTATTAGGGTTGTGTAATTATCATCTCAGTATGTTTATTAGGGTTGTGTAATTATCATCTCAGTATGTTTATTAGGGTTGTGTAATTATCCTCTCAGTATGTTTATTAGGGTTGTGTAATTATCATCTCAGTATGTTTATTAGGGTTGTGTAATTATCATCTCAGTATGTTTATTAGGTTGTGTAATTATCCTCTCAGTATGTTTATTAGGGTTGTGTAATTATCATCTCAGTATGTTTATTAGGGTTGTGTAATTATCATCTCAGTATGTTTATTAGGGTTGTGTAATTATCATCTCAGTATGTTTATTAGGGTTGTGTAATTATCATCTCAGTATGTTTATTAGGGTTGTGTAATTATCATCTCAGTATGTTTATTAGGGTTGTGTAATTATCATCTCAGTATGTTTATTAGGGTTGTGTAATTATCCTCAGTATGTTTATTAGGGTTGTGTAATTATCATCTCAGTATGTTTATTAGGGTTGTGTAATTATCATCTCAGTATGTTTATTAGGTTGTGTAATTATCATCTCAGTATGTTTATTAGGGTTGTGTAATTATCATCTCAGTATGTTTATTAGGGTTGTGTAATTATCATCTCAGTATGTTTATTAGGGTTGTGTAATTATCATCTCAGTATGTTTATTAGGGTTGTGTAATTATCCTCTCAGTATGTTTATTAGGATGTGTAATTATCATCTCAGTATGTTTATTAGGGTTGTGTAATTATCATCTCAGTATGTTTATTAGGTTGTGTAATTATCATCTCAGTATGTTTATTAGGTTGTGTAATTATCATCTCAGTATGTTTATTAGGGTTGTGTAATTATCATCTCAGTATGTTTATTAGGGATGTGTAATTATCCTCTCAGTATGTTTATTAGGGTTGTGTAATTATCATCTCAGTATGTTTATTAGGTTGTGTAATTATCATCTCAGTATGTTTATTAGGTTGTGTAATTATCCTCAGTATGTTTATTAGGGTTGTGTAATTATCATCTCAGTATGTTTATTAGGGATGTGTAATTATCATCTCAGTATGTTTATTAGGGTTGTGTAATTATCATCTCAGTATGTTTATTAGGGTTGTGTAATTATCATCTCAGTATGTTTATTAGGGTTGTGTAATTATCATCTCAGTATGTTTATTAGGGTTGTGTAATTATCATCTCAGTATGTTTATTAGGTTGTGTAATTATCATCTCAGTATGTTTATTAGGGTTGTGTAATTATCCTCTCAGTATGTTTATTAGGGTTGTGTAATTATCATCTCAGTATGTTTATTAGGGTTGTGTAATTATCATCTCAGTATGTTTATTAGGGTTGTGTAATTATCATCTCAGTATGTTTATTAGGGTTGTGTAATTATCATCTCAGTATGTTTATTAGGTTGTGTAATTATCATCTCAGTATGTTTATTAGGGTTGTGTAATTATCATCTCAGTATGTTTATTAGGGTTGTGTAATTATCCTCAGTATGTTTATTAGGTTGTGTAATTATCATCTCAGTATGTTTATTAGGTTGTGTAATTATCCTCTCAGTATGTTTATTAGGGTTGTGTAATTATCATCTCAGTATGTTTATTAGGTTGTGTAATTATCATCTCAGTATGTTTATTAGGTTGTGTAATTATCCTCAGTATGTTTATTAGGGTCCTCAGTATGTTTATTAGGTTGTGTAATTATCATCTCAGTATGTTTATTAGGTTGTGTAATTATCATCTCAGTATGTTTATTAGGGTTGTGTAATTATCCTCAGTATGTTTATTAGGTTGTGTAATTATCATCTCAGTATGTTTATTAGGGTAATTATCATCTCAGTATGTTTATTAGGGTTGTGTAATTATCATCTCAGTATGTTTATTAGGGTTGTGTAATTATCATCTCAGTATGTTTATTAGGGTTGTGTAATTATCCTCAGTATGTTTATTAGGGTTGTGTAATTATCCTCTCAGTATGTTTATTAGGGTTGTGTAATTATCATCTCAGTATGTTTATTAGGGTTGTGTAATTATCATCTCAGTATGTTTATTAGGGTTGTGTAATTATCATCTCAGTATGTTTATTAGGGTTGTGTAATTATCATCTCAGTATGTTTATTAGGGTTGTGTAATTATCATCTCAGTATGTTTATTAGGGTTGTGTAATTATCATCTCAGTATGTTTATTAGGGTTGTGTAATTATCATCTCAGTATGTTTATTAGGGTTGTGTAATTATCATCTCAGTATGTTTATTAGGGTTGTGTAATTATCATCTCAGTATGTTTATTACGGTTGTGTAATTATAATCTCAGTATGTTTATTAGGGTTGTGTAATTATCCTCAGTATGTTTATTAGGGTTGTGTAATTATCCTCTCAGTATGTTTATTAGGGTTGTGTAATTATCATCTCAGTATGTTTATTAGGGTTGTGTAATTATCATCTCAGTATGTTTATTAGGGTTGTGTAATTATCATCTCAGTATGTTTATTAGGGTTGTGTAATTATCCTCTCAGTATGTTTATTAGGGTTGTGTAATTATCATCTCAGTATGTTTATTAGGGTTGTGTAATTATCATCTCAGTATGTTTATTAGGGATGTGTAATTATCCTCAGTATGTTTATTAGGGTTGTGTAATTATCCTCAGTATGTTTATTAGGGATGTGTAATTATCATCTCAGTATGTTTATTAGGGTTGTGTAATTATCATCTCAGTATGTTTATTAGGGTTGTGTAATTATCATCTCAGTATGTTTATTAGGGTTGTGTAATTATCATCAGTATGTTTATTGTGAAGAGGCAGGGTGGGTCATGTAGTGTTTTTAATTGGTGAAGAGGCAGGGTGGGTCATGTAGTGTTTTTAATTGGTGAAGAGGCAGGGTGGGTCATGTAGCGTTTTTAATTGGTGAAGAGGCAGGGTGGGTCATGTAGCGTTTTTAATTGGTGAAGAGGCAGGGTGGGCCATGTAGCGTTTTTAATTGGTGAAGAGGCAGGGTGGGTCATGTAGCGTTTTTAATTGGTGAAGAGGCAGGGTGGGTCATGTAGCGTTTTTAATTGGTGAAGAGGCAGGGTGGGCCATGTAGCGTTTTTAATTGGTGAAGAGGCAGGGTGGGTCATGTAGTGTTTTTAATTGGTGAAGAGGCAGTGTGGGCCATGTAGCTGTGCTTCTCGGCTTCCGTTCTTCAGACTTTTAGGGTCTTTATTTGTACCCTGCGAACATTGACAATGTATCTTGTATTTGTAGTGGAGTCTTTTTGTGCTCGTCTAACTTCTCTTTGTAACTTTTGCCGTTTTCTTCAGGCTTTCTGTACTGCGTAAAACATAAAAGATGTTACAAACAGGAGATCCTACTCTATTTCTGTCATGACTAACAACATAACTATCTAGTTTGTTAAAACATAAATGATTGTGCCATGTGACACACATTTTGTAAGCTTAACTTAAAAAGGTATAGAAAGTTCATGCACTTCTCATTCAAACAATTGATACATAACTTCATTGAGTTGTTGTGTCACGAATGCTAAAAAGTTAGCACTTAAAAACAGTGGCCAGATAAACTAAGCCAAAGCATGTACTACTGTTAGACCTTGTCCATAGACTGCGTACATGATAAAGAAACCATTTTTGTATTCTGAACTATCCATTTAAGTAACTCTGTAAATAAGTACCCATGTCTTAAATTCTTACCTTGAAGTACTGGGTTGACTGTAAACTGGGGGGAGTCAACACTCTCTCTTAAAATCTCTGTTTTTTTTGTCCTGTATGACCTCCATTGCTTTCACTCCTGTCTGGTTCCTCTTTCTGTGAGATCATACAGTCTCTTTTTTGTTACACTCTAAAATCCTTTAAGTCTTTTTCAAGGTGGGCTGCTCTGCGGTCCGGGTCAGCATCCCTGCGCTGTCTGGAGAGTCTTTGCTCTTCACCGGGTCAGCATCCCTGCGCTGTCTGGAGAGTCTTTGCTCTTCACCGGGTCAGCATCCCTGCGCTGTCTGGAGAGTCTTTGCTCTTCACCGGGTCAGCATCCCTGCGCTGTCTGGAGAGTCTTTGCTCTTCACCGGGTCAGCATCCCTGCGCTGTCTGGAGAGTCTTTGCTCTTCACCGGGTCAGCATCCCTGCGCTGTCTGGAGAGTCTTTGCTCTTCACCGGGTCAGCATCCCTGTCTGGAGAGTCTTTGCTCTTCACCGGAGAGTCTTTGCTCTTCACCGGGTCAGCATCCCTGCGCTGTCTGGAGAGTCTTTGCTCTTCACCGGGTCAGCATCCCTGCGCTGTCTGGAGTCTTTGCTCTTCACCGGGTCAGCATCCCTGCTCTGTCTGGAGTCTTTGCTCTTCACCGGGTCAGCATCCCTGCGCTGTCTGGAGAGTGTTTGCTTTTCAGCAGCACTTAATTTAATTTATTTTTGTTATTGCCATATTATGTTACAAATTACAATATTGAAACAGTATAAAACCTTAATGTTGATATAAAAAAGTTAGCAGTGTTATTGATTGTCAATGGTGTTAACAGCAGGAACAGTAACGCCAGTGACAAATCTGATGACAAGATGGCATATCTATAAATGGTGGCCACAGTAGCTCAAACCACACTTCTTAATTAAAATTGTAAATAATTTGCTTAATAATGTGATTTGATCAATTATATCAATATTATTTCCTTTCCCTATACTATAAACTGTATAACACCAGTGACAGGTTTTAAAACTGCGCATTACATTGCCAAATTAATCATAAAATTGCTAACACATGAGTGCAGACTCACCATTCGCTCTTCAAAACAGCCCAACCTCCAATTAACCTTTGACCCAGACGTTGGCAAGGATGGTGCTGTTTTTTTAATTATAATAACAATTGACACAAATGCATTTGGTCCAGAAGCAGAATAAAGAAGCCTAACGTTACTCCTTCTAGTCCAGGTTGCGTTTCACTAGCCAATCATTGGTTACTCCTTCTAGTCCAGGTTGCGTTTCACTAGCCAATCATTGGTTACTCCTTCTAGTCCAGGTTGCGTTTCACTAGCCAATCATTGGTTACTCCTTCTAGTCCAGGTTGCGTTTCACTAGCCAATCATTGGTTACTCCTTCTAGTCCAGGTTGCGTTTCACTAGCCAATCATTGGTTACTCCTTCTAGTCCAGGTTGCGTTTCACTAGCCAATCATTGGTTACTCCTTCTAGACCAGGTTGCGTTTCACTAGCCAATCATTGGTTACTCCTTCTAGACCAGGTTGCGTTTCACTAGCCAATCATTGGTTACTCCTTCTAGTCCAGGTTGCGTTTCACTAGCCAATCATTGGTTACTCCTTCTAGTCCAGGTTGCGTTTCACTAGCCAATCATTGGTTACTCCTTCTAGTCCAGGTTGCGTTTCACTAGCCAATCATTGGTTACTCCTTCTAGACCAGGTTGCGTTTCACTAGTTAACAGGTTAACACAGTATTTTTCAGTAAAAACATGTTTCCTACGTCCGTCTTCCGTTTATAGACGGGTGTTCGGAGACTCAGATAGCTAATTAGCACAGATTGTCCACTCTGTCTTCCATAAACAATGAGCTGTAACATGGAGTTGTGGCCCGTGTGGGAACACTAACCCTATAAAAAGGTGTGTAAGTAATTTAACCTTTTTGTTTTCTGAAAACGATTTCTCACGGATATGAAAGATACGCACCAAAACCGTACCGCAAGCGATGCATGTTGATGTTCAGACCGAATGTCTGGGCTCTTAATTTATTTGTATTTTATGTATTGGACCTTTATGTAACTAGAACAGACAGTTACAAACAACAACAACAACAAAAACAAACAAATTCTTATTTACAGTGGACGGCCAAACCCGGACGGACGCTGGGCCAATTGTGCGCCGCCCTATGGGACTCACGGCCGGATGTGATACAGCCTGGATTCGAACCAGGGACTGTAGTGACGCCTCTTGCACTGAGATGCAGTGCCTTAGACCCGGGCTGAGCCACTCGGGAGCCCCAACGTAATGGAACTGAGAGTCATGTTCAAGGCTCGACCAGAAGAAGGATGTGTATTGTGACAAAGATGAGTAGTTACACAGCCGTGTAAATGTGACACACAAAACAAGTTGTCGATCAACACGAGTTCAGTACAGTCAACAGCATATCAGGTCAATAGACCTTTATTATACATACAACACACATTGCTTTATACATAAATGTGCAGTTTTAGCTGTGCACTTAAATGACGGAACCTTAGCTACTAATATATGAATTGCAGTTTTCATTTTTCTTTGTATAGAATATGATCAACAACACAGACGACTCTCGACTACAGGTTAACTACCTGTTTATAAAGGTACACCAAAAAATAGTCACTTTTGTTTCCTATAAAATATCATCTTGAACAGAACATGACGTTAAGCGTTAGCTAGCCTCCTAGAATTATTAATTGCCATTGGCTATACTGCACACCACTGATAAAAGCATAACAAGAAAAATGCATTTTAAGGTGGTTCCTCCGGCGACCAATGACAGGGACGTGGTAGAAGTGTTGATAATGCTACTTTACTGCCTCGGTGTGTTTTAGGAGTGACGTTTCAATCCAGAGATTTTTTGGAAGAACACAGGTATTTGTTTCCATGGTGTGGATCAAAGCAACAACAGAGAAGCATCAGTTAGCTGGTTCCTTTAGGACTGGTTTCCTGGACAAAAGATTAAGTCTAATCCAGGATTTAGAAACTACTTCAACGGAGATTCACCATCGAGTAGGTTTAAAAAAATAAAATAAAAATGACATCCAGAACAAGGGTTCGTCTGTGTCTGGGGAAACTGGACCTTAGACCCTAGACTCTGAACCTCTGGGTCCACACCCTAAGTAGGGTTGCAAAATTGATGCAACTTTTCCCAAATTCCAAGATTTTTCAGAAATCCCGGGTCGGAGGATTCCGCATTTCCTGTTAACTCACTCCAGAGTCTTTCAACCAGGATTTCTGGAAAAGCTACCAGACTTTGCAACCCTAACCCCCATACCCTCTCCACTAGACTGGACACTTTACACTGGTGGTGGAGCACAACCATTTTTAACAGAGTTTTGGGGGGAAATAACATCATCATCCAACAGTTTTCTTGAGAGGGAAAAAAGCTCTCCTCTTCGAGCTGATCACAATATGTCCCTCTCACCAACAAACCATTTACATGTCAGAGCCATTGTTGGAGACACTGGTGTAAAACACTAGAGCAGCGTCGTCCATTTTGGCTCCTGCAGTGCACTCACCCTATACTGAATAAGCAGTGAGGAATAGAAACTGGGTTCCATTTTGGCTCCTGCAGTGCACTCACCCTATACTGAATAAGCAGTGAGGAATAGAAACTGGGTTCCATTTTGGCTCCTGCAGTGCACTCACCCTATACTGAATAAGCAGTGAGGAATAGAAACTGGGTTCCATTTTGGCTCCTGCAGTGCACTCACCCTATACTGAATAAGCAGTGAGGAATAGAAACTGGGTTCCATTTTGGCTCCTGCAGTGCACTCACCCTATACTGAATAAGCAGTGAGAACTGGGTTCCATGTTGGCTCCTGCAGTGCACTCACCCTATACTGAATAAGCAGTGAGGAGTGGAAACTGGGTTCCATGTTGGCTCCTGCAGTGTGTTTTTAAGAGAAAGACCAACGTAGATAGTAGCAGGACAACAACGGAATACGGAGTAGAACACTGACACATCACTGATGTTGATACCACCACACCTCATCAACAGGAAGTTAACTCTGATTGGCTCAATGACACTAGCATGTAGTGTGAGGAGGATGCATCTGACTATTAGATATCTGCTTTGTACGTTCATTTCCTTTTGTTATTCTTTACCCCTCCTGTTTTCCTTCTTCTTTGTGTAAATCTCCAATGATTTGTTTCTCTCTTAAAAATATGATTTTTTTGTTGTTGTATAGTTTTGTATTATAAACATTGAAAGGGGGAGGTGCCTACAAGTCCTTCTGGGGTTGGCCTGTGTGTTAGGGTGGCCGTTGGCCTGTGTGTTAGGGTGGCCGTTGGCCTGTGTGTTAGGGTGGCCGTTGGCCTGTGTGTTAGGGTGGCCGTTGGTCTCTAAATCTGTGAGAGTACGTGACATATGTTACTGTAGTATTTAAGACCCTCAGGAGAAAAATGCTGACAATACTACCACCCCCCCCACACACACAACACTGTACACACACTACACACAGAGCAGCACACACAACCAACCCCCCTCACCCACCCACCCACGACAGACAACAACACACCTCAAACACAGCACAGTACTTTCTCACCACAGTTTCAATAATAAATAGATTAGAAATAACCTTCTCTTTTGAAATAAAAAATAAGTAGGTAGGTACCATCTCTGCGAGTACAATTAAGTTCAAAGCAAAATCCATGTTTGTTTTTTTAAAGCGACACACAACAAGAAAGCAAAACGGGATTGTTGGAGATCAGATATATAGGAAGGATCCCGATAGTACAGAAGAACACCACATTCATATTACTATAAAGTAGTACAGGTCCAAGCGTTGGATCAAATCAATGAGGAATATATATATATATATATATATATATATATATATATATATATATATATATATATATATACTGGGATACGTACAGTATACAGCTCCACACACACGCACACACGAGATACAGAGGAGGAGGAGGAAGCAGGTTTAAGCCCAAGTCATCTGTCAAAACCGTCTCTCCTCTTTCTCAATCCGTCACGCTCACCAAAACGTTAATGCTTTTCACAAGAACCTCTCAAGAGAATCTGGTCGACTTAATATGAAGTCTTTAGTGCATATCTGTTATACCGTGAATATACACGTCTCGGAGACTAGCCTGCTCTCTGAAAATATACAGAAACACAATGTATACAGGTTGATATGTGGCTAAAGAACACGTTGAGCTTTAGCACAACAGCCCAAAACACAGATGCTGATGGCAGGGAAGAGAGACAGAGAAACCATCATTTGTGGTCTCAAGGAGACAACGACAACAACAACCTGTGCAATGTACATTCATGACAGATAAAATAGGTGTTGTACTATACAGATATAGATATTCAGTAACTGTGAGTTCTGGCCCTGCCTGATACAGAGGCGCATGAAGACGTTGTATAACAGGCTAGAAAATCTGTAGAGCAAGGTGATTTCTGATCAATGCTGAGTGACATGACAGTTGGCCATTTTGGCTTCTGCAGTGCACTCCACCCTATACTGAATAAGCAGTGAGGTGTAGAAACTGTGTTCCATTTGGGCTCCTGCAGTGCACTCCACCCTATACTGAATAAGCAGTGAGGTGTAGAAACTGGGTTCCATTTGGGCTCCTGCAGTGCACTCCACCCTATACTGAATAAGCAGTGAGGTGTAGAAACTGGGTTCCATTTTGGCTCCTGCAGTGCACTCCACCCTATACTGAATAAGCAGTGAGGTGTAGAAACTGTGTTCCATTTTGGCTCCTGCAGTGCACTCCACCCTATATTGAATAAGCAGTGAGGAATAGAAACTGTGTTCCATTTTGGCTCCTGCAGTGCACTCCACCCTATACTGAATAAGCAGTGAGGTGTAGAAACTGGGTTCCATTTTGGCTCCTGCAGTGCACTCCACCCTATACTGAATAAGCAGTGAGGTATAGAAACTGGGTTCCATTTTGGCTCCTGCAGTGCACTCCACCCTATACTGAATAAGCAGTGAGGTGTAGAAACTGGGTTCCATTTTGGCTCCTGCAGTGCACTCCACCCTATACTGAATAAGCAGTGAGGAGTGGACACTGGGTTTCTGTTTGAATGACAGGGACTAGGCTACTGCTGCTTACATGCAGCCTAGTATAACGATGGATGTGTATGTGTCTGTAGCCCTACCGTGTCATAACAGTGAACGTGACGCACCGCTGAGTGTAGGGAATGTGGTCATATCCTAGAATGCTGATAATATGGAATAAGAATCTCGGTGACAATCTAACTGTATGGCCGTAGGTAGACATGTTCAATATTACACAGGAGCTGACACCATTTGAGCGCATAGATAGATATATATATATATATTGATATACATTGACATTAACTATATAGACCCAGGGCTGTCCAACCCTGTTCCTGGAGAGACCCTCCTGTAGGTTTTAACTCCAACCCTGTTCCTGGAGAGATACACCTCCTGTAGGTTTTAACTCCAACCCTCATCTAGTGCACCTGATTCTAATAATTAGCAGGTTGAAAATCTGAATCAGGTTGGTTACAACTGGGGTTGGAGTTAAAACCTACAGGAGGGTATCTCTCCAGGAACAGGGTTGGAGTTAAAACCTACAGGAGGTTTATCTCTCCAGGAACAGGGTTGGAGTTAAAACCTACAGGAGGTTTATCTCTCCAGGAACAGGGTTGGAGTTAAAACCTACAGGTTTATCTCCAGGAACAGGATTGGAGTTAAAACCTACAGGAGGTTTATCTCTCCAGGAACAGGGTTGGAGTTTAAACCTACAGGAGGTTTATCTCTCCAGGAACAGGGTTGGAGTTTAAACCTACAGGAGGTTTATCTCTCCAGGAACAGGGTTGGAGTTAAAACCTACAGGTTTATCTCTCCAGGAACAGGGTTGGAGTTAAAACCTACAGGGTTATCTCTCCAGGAACAGGGTTGGAGTTAAAACCTACAGGAGGTTTATCTCTCCAGGAACAGGGTTGGAGTTAAAACCTACAGGAGGTTTATCTCTCCAGGAACAGGGTTGGAGTTAAAACCTACAGGAGAGTATCTCTCCAGGAACAGGGTTGGAGTTTAAACCTACAGGAGGTTTATCTCTCCAGGAACAGGGTTGGAGTTAAAACCTACAGGAGGTTTATCTCTCCAGGAACAGGGTTGGAGTTTAAACCTACAGGAGGTTTATCTCTCCAGGAACAGGGTTGGAGTTAAAACCTACAGGAGGTTTATCTCTCCAGGAACAGGGTTGGAGTTAAAACCTACAGGAGGTTTATCTCTCCAGGAACAGGGTTGGAGTTAAAACCTACAGGAGGTTTATCTCTCCAGGAACAGGGTTGGAGTTAAAACCTACAGGAGGTTTATCTCTCCAGGAACAGGGTTGGAGTTTAAACCTACAGGAGGTTTATCTCTCCAGGAACAGGGTTGGAGTTAAAACCTACAGGTTTATCTCTCCAGGAACAGGGTTGGAGTTAAAACCTACAGGGTTATCTCTCCAGGAACAGGGTTGGAGTTAAAACCTACAGGGTTATCTCTCCAGGAACAGGGTTGGAGTTAAAACCTACAGGAGGTTTATCTCTCCAGGAACAGGGTTGGAGTTAAAACCTACAGGAGGTTTATCTCTCCAGGAACAGGGTTGGAGTTAAAACCTACAGGAGGTTTATCTCTCCAGGAACAGGGTTGGAGTTAAAACCTACAGGAGGTTTATCTCTCCAGGAACAGGGTTGGAGTTAAAACCTACAGGAGGTTTATCTCTCCAGGAACAGGGTTGGAGTTTAAACCTACAGGAGGTTTATCTCTCCAGGAACAGGGTTGGAGTTAAAACCTACAGGAGGTTTATCTCTCCAGGAACAGGGTTGGAGTTAAAACCTACAGGAGGTTTATCTCTCCAGGAACAGGGTTGGAGTTAAAACCTACAGGAGGTTTATCTCTCCAGGAACAGGGTTGGAGTTAAAACCTACAGGAGGTTTATCTCTCCAGGAACAGGGTTGGACAGCCCTAATATAGACCCAGGAACATGTCTCCTGCCATAACAAAATAAACAAGACCAGGAGAAACATACATATTCACATAATGACATGTGATGTGTTAACAACATCGATGTTATGGAACAGCAGTGGTACATGAATATTCAGGAGTGGGAGGGGTTTAGTCTAAATGGGTTAAATACCTGACTCTTTATACAAACCATACACACATTCACATTTACCATAGATCTACACTCCTCTAGATAGGTCGTCCCTGTCCTACATAGGACACGTTTCCTCTGTGGTGGACCATAGATCTACACTCCTCTAGATATGTAGGACAGGGACGACCTAGGACACGTTTCCTCTGTGGTGGACCATAGATCGCCGGGTCACTCCTATCTCTCAGTGAAGTCCTTGGGGAAAGGGAGGTTGTTTGTGGCTCGGGCTGGGAGCGGGGGCTGGCTGCTTCCTGGGACCACCCTGGCTGGGATCGGAGGGTGCCGGGAGAGGAATGTGGAGGTCAAGGTGGTGGAGCCAGTGGCCCAGTGTGGGTCAGAGTCGAAACCAGAGCAGGAAAACTGAGTCTGGGTGAGAGATGGGGGGGAGGTGGAAGCAGTTGGGGCTGCTGGTGGAGCCTTGGCTGGGACGGGGAGGACTGAATCATCATCGAAGGTCACCCACAGCTGGGCCCGAGGGGGAGGAGGGGGCTGGGGGCGGGACAACAGGGGGGTAGGGGTGGAGGAGGGAGGGGACAGGGGGAGGGCAGGGGTGGAGGAGGGAGGAGACAGGGGGAGGGCAGGTGTGGAGGAGGGAGGAGACAGGGGGAGGGCAGGGGCTGGAAGAAGAGGGCGAGAGGGAGAAAGAGCCAGGGGGAGCATAGGGGCAGGGAGAGAGGGAGCAGTCAGGAGAGGGAGCGCTGGAGCAGGGATGAGGGGGGTCATCGATGGGCCAAGCAGGGACATTGTCCGGTGGAGCGATGGAGGGGGTGCAGGTGCCCCTGGCGTCATGTTGGGGGCAAAAGCTGGGAACGGGGCTGGGGTAGGGGCGAGGGGCTGGGTGAAGGCAGACATGGTCCTGTCGAGACCAGGCCTTGAGGCCTTCTGCTGGGCAAGGAAGTCAGGTGTCAGGGAGCGCCTCTGACCCTGCTGCACCAGAGGACCAGTGAAGGGGTTGGTGCTGTTGGGACGGGCCGGGACCGGATCACTCAGGAAGGGGTTGGGAGAGCCCCGCTGCAGGGCCTCCTGTGACCTACTTCGAGATGGGCCCGGGGGAGGGGGGAGGAGAGACCGGGTGAGGGAAGGGGGGAGGGTGGAGGAAGAGGAGTCGTCGAAGCCCTGCAGGGTGGACAGAGGGGTGGAGTGGAGGGATGAAGGGAGGGTAGGAGCTGAGTGTAAGGAGGAGTTCCTGGTCAGTGATTGGGTGTTGAGCCAAGAGGCGGAGAGGTCAGAGGTGAGTGTGTCAAAGGGTTCGGGCTTCCATTGTGCTTCTCTCTGGATTCCATTCACTCCATTGATCTAGAGGGGAGAAAATGACACCGGAGTCACCAAAGCAGAGCCAAGGTTGGGAAAAAGCTGAGCCAATGGCAGATTATTTTTGATGTAATGAGGAAATAAGTAAATGGAATGTAATCGTAGAGTGACGTTTCAGCAGTAAGAGCTCTCTTGTTATAACATGCAACAAGTCTACTTTAATAACCCACGACTACACTTAACCAGCAACTATATTCCACACAAAGTACTAGCATACCTAACCAGTAAAGGACTGACCAGGTGACCCGTTGGCTGCATTGCCATTGGACGACACATTATATATTAAACACGACACATCAGGAAGTCATTCCATGTCAACGCAGGAAGTGGTCCATTTCAACGTGTTGATCAAAGGCAGCAGCACATATATGTAAAGGAACCTCGATGTGTTGAAGGAAGGTCAACACAAACTCAGGGGTAGATTACCAGGCTAGACGTGGCACATATGTAAAGGAACCTCGATGTGTTGAAGGAAGGTCAACACAAATTCGGGGGTAGATTACCAGGCTAGACGTGGCATATATGTAAAGGAACCTCGATGCGTTGAAGGAAGGTCAACACAAATTCGGGGGTAGATTACCAGGCTAGACGTGGCACATATGTAAAGGAACCTCGATGTGTTGAAGGAAGGTCAACACAAATTTGGGGGTAGATTACCAGGCTAGACGTGGCACATATGTAAAGGAACGTCAACACAAATTTGGGGGTAGATTACCAGGCTAGACGTGGCCGACATGCATTGATTGAACTGGACTGAACTGGCAAAACATCCCGTTATTTTCAAGGTCAGATGTGTGGATTGTCATGCTGGCCACGTAAAAACAACAACAACAACAACAACAACAGTTTAAACAACAACCACAACCCTTTTTACCAGTTGATGAACATAAAAACCCACTGTTATTAGACCTGTGATGGGCTCGGAGACACGATCAAATAAACACCTACAGATGGATCAAGGCAGAAAGCAACTAAAACATGAAGCAGGTGACTAATGTATGGGAGTAGGGAGACTCAAATCACACCCTATTCCCTAGTTAGTACACTACATTAGACAAGAGATAAAGGCCCAAAGTAGTGTACTATCTAGGGATAAAGGTCCAAAGTAGTGTACTAAGGATTTAGTGTCCAAAGTAGTGTACCATCTAGGGATTAGGGTGTGATTTGAGACTTGGGTCATACACTGGACTCAGTGACAGAGGTGCTATGGAGAGAAACAAGGAGGAGTTTAATATAGAGGAGGCAATGGTATACCTGTCACCCAGAGGGCTGCTCCGGCTTGGGGAGAGAGAGAGAGAGAGGGAGAGAGAGATGGAGAGAGAAGAACACTTACACACCTATATAACTGTCACCCAGAGGGCTGCTCCGGCTTGGAGAGAGAGGGAGAGAGAGATAGAGAGAGGGAGAGAGGGAGAGAGATGGAGAGAGGGAGAGAGAGATGGAGAGAGATGGAGAGAGGGAGAGAGAGAGGGAGAGAGAGATGGAGAGAGGGAGAGAGAGATGGAGAGAGGGAGAGAGAGATGGAGAGAGGGAGAGAGAGATGGAGAGAGAGAGAGAGAGAGATGGAGAGAGAAGAACACTTACACACCTATATAACCGTCACCCAGAGGGCTGCTCCGGCTTGGAGAGAGAGGGAGAGAGAGATGGAGAGAGGGAGAGAGAGATGGAGAGAGATGGAGAGAGGGAGAGAGGGAGAGAGAGATGGAGAGAGGAGAGAGAGATGGAGAGAGATGGAGAGAGGGAGAGAGAGATGGAGAGAGATGGAGAGAGGGAGAGAGAGAGGGAGAGAGATGGAGAGAGATGGAGAGAGGGAGAGAGATGGAGAGAGATGGAGAGAGGGAGAGAGATGGAGAGAGAGCGAGAGAAGAACACTTACACACCTATATAACTGTCACCCAGAGGGCTGCTCCGGCTTGGAGAGAGAGCGAGAGAGGGAGAGAGAGGGAGAGAGAGATGAAGAGAGAGGGGGAGAGAGATGAAGAGAGAAGGGGAGAGAGATGAAGAGAGAGGGGGAGAGAGAGAAGAACACTTACACACCTATATAACTGGGAGAGAGGAAAGCTGTGTAAGGGACAGAGAAAGGAGAGAACGAGAGAAAGCTAGAGAGATAAAGCCAGAGAGATAAAGACAGAGATAAAGACAGAGAGAGATAGACAGAGAGATAAAGACAGAGATAAAGACAGAGAGAGATAAAGACAGAGATAAAGACAGAGAGAGATAAAGACAGAGATAAAGACAGAGATAAAGACAGAGAGAGATAGACAGAGAGAGATAAAGACAGAGAGAGATAAAGACAGAGATAAAGACAGAGAGAGATAGACAGAGAGATAGACAGAGAGAGATAAAGACAGAGATAAAGACAGAGAGAGATAGACAGAGAGATAAAGACAGAGAGAGATAAAGACAGAGAGAGATAAAGACAGAGAGAGATAAAGACAGAGAGATAAAGACAGAGAGAGATAAAGAGTAGCCAATTGTTTTGTGCATGTACCATCTACTTGTTATTTCCCTCATCTCATGTGTTCCTGTAACATTATACCATGACATACAGTAACTAACAAACTAGACATCTCCTTTATCCACATTTTATTGTGTTACAAAGTGGGATTAAAAGAGATTAAATTGTCATTATTTTGTCAACGATGTAAACAAAATATTCTAAATGTCAAATTGGAAGATTTTGTATAATTTTTTTAAATGAATATATATTTGGCCTTTTTGTTTTAGGTTATTGTCCTACTGAAAGGTGCATTAAAGGAAGCAGTTACTTGGATCTGCATAAGGGTTTGAATTTAGGCCAAAAAGTGTCTTCCTTGGCCGTGTTTTGTTGCAGTATTACTTTAGTGTTGAATGTTTAGGAATATTTGCATTCTTCTTTTCCCTCTGTCATTATTGTGGAGTCACTACAATGTTGTTGATCCATCCTCAGTTTTCTACCATCACAGCCATTAAACTCTGTAGCTGTTTTAATATCACCAACGGCCTCACGGTAACCTCCCTAAGCAGTTTCCTTCCTCTCCGGCAGCTCAGTTCAGAAGGACGACTCTACCTGTGATGCGTCTGGGTGGTATTAATACATCATCCACAGCATCATTATTAACTTCTGATTTGTTATTGTTACCCATCCACCAATCACTGCCCTTCTTTATGAGGCTTTCAAAAAAGCTCTCTGGTCTTTGTACTTTAATCTGTGCTTGAAATTCAATACTTGACTGAGGGACCTTACAGATGTTGAATGTTTGGGGGACGGGGTGAAGGGGTAGTCAATAAAAACATGTCAACGCCTATTTATCCACACAGAGTGAGTCCATATAGCTTATTATGTAAGTAAAAAAACGCAAAAACAAAACTTAGGAACGGGAAGCAGAGAAATAGCGTAAAACAGAGTTTTCCCTATAGCCTGGTTCCTCTCTAGGTTTCTTCCTGAGTTCCGGCCTTTCTAGGGAGTTTTTCCTAGCCGCCGTGCTTCTACACCTGCATTGCTTGCTGTTTGGGGTTTTAGGCTGGGTTTCTGTACATCACTTTGAGATATCGGCTGATCTAAGAAGGGCTTTATAAATACATTTGATTTGATCTTCATCCAAGTCACAACAACATACAAACAAACAAGTATTTTCTTTGAACTTTTTCAAGCCACTGTAGAACAGATCTACCACTTCTGAGACTGGTTTTCAATGAGAATGACAGATCTATTACTCACATTTCTATGTGAATTTTGTCGGATCGCACAAAAAGTGACATATTGCAGTGTTGGTTGGTATTAACCTCTATGTTGTCATGGTAACTATATACAGAGAGTTGGTATTAACCACTATGTTGTCATGGTAACTATATACAGAGTGTTGGTATTAACCACTATGTAGTCATGGTAACTGTATACAGCGTGTTGGTATTAATCTCTATGTTGTCATGGTAACTGTATACAGAGTGTTGGTATTAACATGTATGTTGTCATGGTAACTGTATACAGTGTTGGTATTAATCTCTATGTTGTCATGGTAACTGTATACAGAGTGTTGGTTGGTACTAACCTGGGTTGCAGGGGCATTCTCTGTAGTGGTGGTCTCAGGGGGCAGGACATGAGAAGAACGGGAGCGGGGAGGGGGCTTGGGGGAGGACAGCCCCTGGGGGGCCACAGCCCCGGTAGCCCCTAGCCCTGCTCCGGCCTGTGTGGGCAGCATTGGAGCAGCCATTTGGGGCTGCATGGGAGCCTGCATGGGTGGCTGGGCTGGAGGGGCAGACTGGGGCTGCATGGGAGCCTGCATGGGTGGCTGCATTGGGGCAGCCATGGTTGGTTGCATGGTTGGTTGCATGGGAGCCTGCATGGGAGGCTGGGCTGGAGAGGCAGACTGGGCCTGCATGGGAGCCTGCATGGGAGCCTGCATGGGAGCCTGGGCTGGAGAGGCAGACTGGGGCTGCATTGTTGGCTGCATCGGGGAGGGGACATGTCTCACTGGAGGGGGTCCGGAAGGAGGGGGGCCTGCAAGACAATGTTACAGAAGACTTAGACAGAGAGACAGTCTTCACATTAGCCTAGTGGTTTAGAGCCTAGTGGTTTAGAGCCTAGTGGTTTAGAGCGTTGGACTAGTAACCGAAAGGTTGCAAGTTCAAATCCCGAGCTGACAAGGTACAAATCTGTCGTTCTGCCCCCTGAACAGGGCAGTTAACCCACTGTTCCTAGGCCGTCATTGAAAATAAGAATTTGTTCTTAACTGACTTGCCTAGTTAAATAAAGATAAAATATAAATATTCTTCATAAAGAATGAATAGCTAGTCCAAGTCAGATTACCCCTTTAAACAGTCAACAGCAGCATTTCCCAATTTTTAGTTTCCTGGTTAACTTCTGGGAACAGCATGGGGAGCACATATTGTTGTTGTTCTTGCCCTAAACAGCTGATTTAAATAATCAAATCTTGATGGCGAGTTGATGAGGGTCCCCAGGACAGAGTTTGCGGGAACGCTGGTTTACAGTGTGACATCTGGACTTCTCAAATCACAGTCTAGGAAGATTTAAAATAAAAAACAAATACTATTTGAAGCCAGGTGTGGTTGATAGTGTGAGGGCTCCAGGCTGCGTCTCACCCAGGGGCAGGTCGGTGGGTTTAGGCTGGGCGTCAGGGCCAGGTCTGGGAGCTCCAGGGTGAGTGTCTGGGGTGGGCCGTGGAGCCCCCGGTGCCTCTGGGGTGGGTCTGGGAGCACCTGGGTGGGCAGGACGCGCCTGGGGGGTCACACTGATCACCCCAGCCCTCTGAGGCATGTTCTGGAGGGAGAGAGAGAAATAAAGGATGTGGGGAGAGGGAGAAGGAAGAGAGAGAGAGAGAGAGAGAAATAAAGGATGTGGGGAGAGGGAGAAGGAAGAGAGAGAGAGAGTGGGAGAGAGAGAGAGAGAGAGAGAGAGAGAGAGAGAGAGAGAGAGAGAGAGAGAGAGAGAGAGAGAGAGAGAGAGAGAGAGAGAGAGAGAGAGAGAGAGAGAGAGAGAGGGAGAGAGAGAGAGAGAGAGAGAGAGAGAGGGAGAGAGAGAGAGAGAGATTGGGAGAGAGAGAGAGAGATGGGAGAGAGAGAGAGAGAGGGAGAGAGAGAGATTGGGAGAGAGAGAGAGGGAGAGAGAGAGAGGGAGAGAGAGAGAGAGAGAGAGAGGGAGAGAGAGAGAGATTGGGAGAGAGAGTTGGGAGAGAGAGAGATTGGGAGAGAGAGAGATTGGGAGAGAGAGAGATTGGGAGAGGGAGAGAGAGAGAGAGGGAGAGATTGGGCGAGAGAGAGAGAGAGAGATTGGGCGAGAGAGAGAGAGAGAGAGATTGGGCGAGAGAGAGAGAGAGAGAGATTGGGAGAGAGAGAGAGAGAGATTGGGAGAGAGAGAGAGAGAGATTGGGGGAGAGAGAGAGAGATTGGGAGAGAGAGAGAGAGAGAGAGATTGGGGGAGAGAGAGAGAGATTGGGAGAGAGAGAGATGCGAGAGAGAGAGATAGAGAGCGATTGCGAGAGAGATAGATGCGCGAGAGAGAGATAGATTGCGCGAGAGAGAGATAGATTGCGCGAGAGAGAGAGAGAGATTGAGAGAGAGAGAGAGATTGCGAGAGAGAGAGATTGCGAGAGAGAGATTGCGAGAGAGAGAGAGAGATTGCGAGAGAGAGAGAGAGATTGCGAGAGAGAGAGATTAAGAGAGAGAGAGATTGCGAGAGAGAGAGATTGCGAGAGAGAGAGATTGCGAGAGAGAGAGATTGCGAGAGAGAGAGATTGGGAGAGAGAGAGATTGGGAGAGAGAGAGATTGGGAGAGAGAGAGAGAGAGAGGGAGAGAGGGAGATTGGGAGAGAGAGGGGGAGATTGGGAGAGAGGGAGATTGAGAGAGGGAGATTGGGAGAGAGGGAGATTGAGAGAGAGAGAGATTGGGAGAGAGAGAGAGAGAGATTGGGAGAGAAAGACCGGTAGAGACAGAAAGAGAAGTTCACAGTCCATCTAAACGTGGTATCTTCAGAGCGTATTCAATCTGCTTGGACAGACGTATTGATCTTTAACACTCACCGGTCTGGGCAGGCCTCCAGGACCTGATTGGACACGACCTGGAACAGAGACATATGATTGACAACCAGAACAACCAATGGCTGAAGGTGTCCATTCACTGTGGTTTCATCACAAATGGTAAAATGCCCACTATTGGATTTCTGTCAATGACATGACTGAAGCAGTATGCAGGGAACTTTATGTTTTTTTTTTAAAACATGTTTTCTACATGTTATTTTTACAACTATTTTTTTGTGTGACTGTGTGTACGTGCTGATGATTTACAAACCAATTTCCCCTTGGGGATTAAACACTTATTTCTTATCTTACGCTATGATAAGGATTCACTAGCATAGCAACATGTGTGGAGATAATGTGCAAATCATTTATCTATCTTCTGTCTGTAAACTTCTGGTGTCAGCACCACTTCCCCATGTATGTAATCATTAGCCAACCCGTTGCAAAGAATTCCCGTTGCAACTTTAAAACAAGAGTTTCTATTGGACAAAAATATACCTTCCTTGTTCAGTTTGCTTTTGTTAAGAAACTTTTTTTTTTGCAACAGAATCGGTACAATGAATACACCCCAGGTCCCTGTAAATGAAACTCTGTAAACAAAAGTGATTCTGATTCGCTAACCAAACAACAAGATGATGTGTCAACAAAGAGACACAACCGAGACATTTTCAAATCTGGACCTCTCGAAGCCAGTTCCACTGCTTTTCTTTCATTTTTTAAAAATTCTTTATTCTTTTCATTTTAAATTCTTTCCCCCTCTAAATCAGGGACCAATTTTAGACCTGGGACATCAGGAGAGGGTCTAATGAATTATTAGGAATAACAGAAAAGAAAAACAAAACAGAAAAGCAGCAGTTGTCCTGTCTTCGTAGTGTAGAGTTGAATATCCTCGTTCTAGAACATTCAATAATATAGAAGGGACTTCCTGGATGCTTCTATAGGAGACGCCCAGTGTTTGACTTGGACTGAAATAGGTGCCGATACTCATTTGGGATGCCAGTACTGTTTATATTTAGGTGCAGGAATTACACAATACATTTGAGGTAATATTCTATGAGCTGTGTAAGAATTAGAGCAGTAGAAACATTGAGGTGCTGGTTACGCAGCTCCGGTGACCTCCGGTGAACTGCGGTGAACTCCTGCCCAAGTCAAGAACTGGTGATGCTATGATCACATGGGTAGCCCATTCATACATTATTTACCTTCACTGCCCCTTCTGGCCATCGCTGGTCAAGACAAGTGAAACATTACATAAAATTTTAGTCATTTAAAAGACACTCTTATCCAGAGAGACTTACAGACATAGTCAGTACATTCATCTCCAGATAGCTAGGTGGACCAGTCATAGTCAGTACATTCATCTACAGATAGCTAGGTGGACCAGTCATAGTCAGTACATTTATCTCCAGATAGCTAGGTGGACCAGTCATAGTCAGGACATTCATCTTCAGATAGCTAGGTGGACCAGTCATAGTCAGTACATTCATCTCCAGATAGCTAGGTGGACCAGTCATAGTCAGTACATTCATCTACAGATAGCTAGGTGGACCAGTCATAGTCAGTACATTCATCTTCAGATAGCTAGGTGGACCAGTCATAGTCAGTACATTCATCTTCAGATAGCTAGGTGGACCAGTCATAGTCAGGTCGTTCATCTTCAGATAGCTAGGTGGACCAGTCATAGTCAGGACATTCATCTTCAGATAGCTAGGTGGACCAGTCATAGTCAGTACATTCATCTTCAGATAGCTAGGTGGACCAGTCATAGTCAGGACATTCATCTCCAGATAGCTAGGTGGACCAGTCATAGTCAGTACATTCATCTCCAGATAGCTAGGTGGACCAGTCATAGTCAGTACATTCATCTACAGATAGCTAGGTGGACCAGTCATAGTCAGTACATTCATCTACAGATAGCTAGGTGGACCAGTCATAGTCAGGACATTCATCTCCAGATAGCTAGGTGGACCAGTCATAGTCAGTACATTCATCACCAGATAGCTAGGTGGACCAGTCATAGTCAGTACATTCATCTCCAGATAGCTAGGTGGACCAGTCATAGTCAGTACATTCATCTACAGATAGCTAGGTGGACCAGTCATAGTCAGTACATTCATCTTCAGATAGCTAGGTGGACCAGTCATCGTCAGTACATTCATCTCCAGATAGCTAGGTGGACCAGTCATAGTCAGTACATTCATCTTCAGATAGCTAGGTGGACCAGTCATAGTCAGGACATTCATCTCCAGATAGCTAGATGGACCAGTCATAGTCAGTACATTCATCTTCAGATAGCTAGGTGGACCAGTCATAGTCAGTACATTCATCTCCAGATAGCTAGGTGGACCAGTCATAGTCAGTACATTCATCTCCAGATAGCTAGATGGACCAGTCATAGTCAGTACCATTCATCTTCAGATAGCTAGGTGGACCAGTCATAGTCAGTACATTCATCTTCAGATAGCTAGGTGGACCAGTCATAGTCAGTACATTCATCTCCAGATAGCTAGGTGGACCAGTCATAGTCAGTACATTCATCTCCAGATAGCTAGGTGGACCAGTCATAGTCAGTACATTCATCTTCAGATAGCTAGGTGGACCAGTCATAGTCAGGTCGTTCATCTTCAGATAGCTAGGTGGACCAGTCATAGTCAGGACATTCATCTTCAGATAGCTAGGTGGACCAGTCATAGTCAGTACATTCATCTTCAGATAGCTAGGTGGACCAGTCATAGTCAGGACATTCATCTCCAGATAGCTAGGTGGACCAGTCATAGTCAGTACATTCATCTCCAGATAGCTAGGTGGACCAGTCATAGTCAGTACATTCATCTACAGATAGCTAGGTGGACCAGTCATAGTCAGTACATTCATCTACAGATAGCTAGGTGGACCAGTCATAGTCAGGACATTCATCTCCAGATAGCTAGGTGGACCAGTCATAGTCAGTACATTCATCACCAGATAGCTAGGTGGACCAGTCATAGTCAGTACATTCATCTCCAGATAGCTAGGTGGACCAGTCATAGTCAGTACATTCATCTACAGATAGCTAGGTGGACCAGTCATAGTCAGTACATTCATCTTCAGATAGCTAGGTGGACCAGTCATCGTCAGTACATTCATCTCCAGATAGCTAGGTGGACCAGTCATAGTCAGTACATTCATCTACAGATAGCTAGGTGGACCAGTCATAGTCAGTACATTCATCTTCAGATAGCTAGGTGGACCAGTCATAGTCAGGACATTCATCTCCAGATAGCTAGATGGACCAGTCATAGTCAGTACATTCATCTTCAGATAGCTAGGTGGACCAGTCATAGTCAGTACATTCATCTCCAGATAGCTAGGTGGACCAGTCATAGTCAGTACATTCATCTCCAGATAGCTAGATGGACCAGTCATAGTCAGTACCATTCATCTTCAGATAGCTAGGTGGACCAGTCATAGTCAGTACATTCATCTTCAGATAGCTAGGTGGACCAGTCATAGTCAGTACATTCATCTCCAGATAGCTAGGTGGACCAGTCATAGTCAGTACATTCATCTTCAGATAGCTAGGTGGACCAGTCATAGTCAGTACATTCATCTCCAGATAGCTAGGTGGACCAGTCATAGTCAGTACATTCATCTCCAGATAGCTAGGTGGACCAGTCATAGTCAGTACATTCATCTCCAGATAGCTAGGTGGACCAGTCATAGTCAGTACATTCATCTTCAGATAGCTAGGTGGACCAGTCATAGTCAGTACATTCATCTCCTTTCTGTTACCACTATTATATAGCCATGCTATAAGGCAGTGTTTCTGTTACCACTCTGTTACCATATATTATATAGCCATGCTATAAGGCAGTGTTTCTGTTACCACTATTATATAGCCATGCTGTAAGGCAGCGTTTCTGCTGCCACTATTATATAGCCATGCTGTAAGGCAGTGTTTCTGTTACCACTCTGTTACCACTATTATATAGCCAAGCTATAAGGCAGTGTTTCTGTTACCACTCTGTTACCACTATTATATAGCCATGCTATAAGGCAGTGTTTCTGTTACCACTATTATATAGCCATGCTATAAGGCAGTGTTTCTGTTACCACTCTGTTACCACTATTATATAGCCAAGCTATAAGGCAGTGTTTCTGTTACCACTATTATATAGCCATGCTATAAGGCAGTGTTTCTGTTACCACTATTATATAGCCATGCTATAAGGCAGTGTTTCTGTTACCACTATTATATAGCCATGCTATAAGGCAGTGTTTCTGTTACCACTCTGTTACCACTATTATATAGCCATGCTATAAGGCAGTGTTGCTGTTACTACTATTATATAGCCATGCTATAAGGCAGTGTTTCTGTTACCACTCTGTTACCACTATTATATAGCCAAGCTATAAGGCAGTGTTTCTGTTACCACTCTGTTACCACTATTATATAGCCATGCTATAAGGCAGTGTTTCTGTTACCACTATTATATAGCCATGCTATAAGGCAGTGTTTCTGTTCCCACTATTATATAGCCATGCTATAAGGCAGTGTTTCTGTTACCACTCTGTTACCACTATTATATAGCCAAGCTATAAGGCAGTGTTTCTGTTACCACTCTGTTACCACTATTATATAGCCATGCTATAAGGCAGTGTTTCTGTTACCACTATTATATAGCCATGCTATAAGGCAGTGTTTCTGTTACCACTATTATATAGCCATGCTGTAAGGCAGTGTTTCTGCTGCCACTATTATATAGCCATGCTATAAGGCAGTGTTTCTGTTACCACTATTATATAGCCATGCTATAAGGCAGTGTTTCTGTTACCACTATTATATAGCCATGCTATAAGGCAGTGTTTCTGTTACCACTCTGTTACCACTATTATATAGCCATGCTATAAGGCAGTGTTTCTGTTACCACTATTATATAGCCATGCTATAAGGCAGTGTTTCTGTTACCACTATTATATAGCCATGCTGTAAGGCAGTGTTTCTGTTACCACTATTATATAGCCATGCTGTAAGGCAGTGTTTCTGTTACCACTCTGTTACCACTATTATATAGCCATGCTATAAGGCAGTGTTTCTGTTACCACTATTATATAGCCATGCTATAAGGCAGTGTTTCTGTTACCACTATTATATAGCCATGCTGTAAGGCAGTGTTTCTGTTATTATATAGCCATGCTATAAGGCAGTGTTTCTGTTACCACTATTATATAGCCATGCTATAAGGCAGTGTTTCTGTTACCACTCTGTTACCACTATTATATAGCCATGCTATAAGGCAGTGTTTCTGTTACCACTCTGTTACCACTATTATATAGCCATGCTATAAGGCAGTGTTTCTGTTACCACTATTATATAGCCATGCTATAAGGCAGTGTTTCTGTTACCACTATTATATAGCCATGCTGTAAGGCAGTGTTTCTGTTACCACTATTATATAGCCATGCTGTAAGGCAGTGTTTCTGTTACCACTCTGTTACCACTATTATATAGCCATGCTATAAGGCAGTGTTTCTGTTACCACTATTATATAGCCATGCTGTAAGGCAGTGTTTCTGCTGCCACTATTATATAGCCATGCTGTAAGGCAGTGTTTCTGCTGCCACTATTATATAGCCATGCTGTAAGGCAGTGTTTCTGTTACCACTATTATATAGCCATGCTATAAGGCAGTGTTTCTGTTACCACTATTATATAGCCATGCTATAAGGCAGTTTTTGTTACCACTATTATATAGCCATGCTGTAAGGCAGTGTTTCTGTTACCACTATTATATAGCCATGCTATAAGGCAGTGTTTCTGTTACCACTATTATATAGCCATGCTATAAGGCAGTGTTTCTGTTACCACTCTGTTACCACTATTATATAGCCATGCTATAAGGCAGTGTTTCTGTTACCACTATTATATAGCCATGCTATAAGGCAGTGTTTCTGTTACCACTCTGTTACCACTATTATATAGCCATGCTGTAAGGCAGTGTTTCTGCTGCCACTATTATATAGCCATGCTGTAAGGTAGTGTTTCTGTTACCACTCTGTTACCACTATTATATAGCCATGCTATAAGGCAGTGTTTCTGTTACCACTATTATATAGCCATGCTGTAAGGCAGTGTTTCTGCTGCCACTATTATATAGCCATGCTGTAAGGCAGTGTTTCTGTTACCACTATTATATAGCCATGCTATAAGGCAGTGTTTCTGTTACCACTCTGTTACCATATATTATATAGCCATGCTATAAGGCAGTGTTTCTGTTACCACTATTATATAGCCATGCTATAAGGCAGTGTTTCTGTTACCACTCTGTTACCACTATTATATAGCCAAGCTATAAGGCAGTTTCTGTTACCACTATTATATAGCCATGCTATAAGGCAGTGTTTCTGTTACCACTCTGTTACCACTATTATATAGCCATGCTATAAGGCAGTGTTTCTGTTACCACTATTATATAGCCATGCTATAAGGCAGTGTTTCTGTTACCACTATTATATAGCCATGCTATAAGGCAGTGTTTCTGTTACCACTATTATATAGCCATGCTATAAGGCAGTGTTTCTGTTACCACTATTATATAGCCATGCTGTAAGGCAGTGTTTCTGTTACCACTATTATATAGCCATGCTATAAGGCAGTGTTTCTGTTACCACTATTATATAGCCATGCTGTAAGGCAGTGTTTCTGTTACCACTATTATATAGCCATGCTGTAAGGCAGTGTTTCTGTTACCACTCTGTTACCACTATTATATAGCCAAGCTATAAGGCAGTGTTTCTGTTACCACTATTATATAGCCATGCTGTAAGGCAGTGTTTCTGTTACCACTCTGTTACCACTATTATATAGCCATGCTATAAGGCAGTGTTTCTGTTACCACTATTATATAGCCATGCTATAAGGCAGTGTTTCTGTTACCACTCTGTTACCACTATTATATAGCCATGCTATAAGGCAGTGTTTCTGTTACCACTATTATATAGCCATGCTATAAGGCAGTGTTTCTGTTACCACTCTGTTACCACTATTATATAGCCATGCTATAAGGCAGTGTTTCTGTTACCACTATTATATAGCCATGCTATAAGGCAGTGTTTCTGTTACCA
This sequence comes from Oncorhynchus keta, assembly GCF_023373465.1. Classification (NCBI taxonomy): domain Eukaryota; kingdom Metazoa; phylum Chordata; class Actinopteri; order Salmoniformes; family Salmonidae; genus Oncorhynchus; species Oncorhynchus keta. The sequence goes on from NC_068426.1 coordinate 3,609,313, forward strand.
CTCTGTTACCACTATTATATAGCCATGCTATAAGGCAGTGTTTCTGTTACCACTATTATATAGCCATGCTGTAAGGCAGTGTTTCTGTTACCACTATTATATAGCCATGCTATAAGGCAGTGTTTCTGTTACCACTATTATATAGCCATGCTGTAAGGCAGTGTTTCTGTTACCACTATTATATAGCCATGCTGTAAGGCAGTGTTTCTGTTACCACTCTGTTACCACTATTATATAGCCAAGCTATAAGGCAGTGTTTCTGTTACCACTATTATATAGCCATGCTGTAAGGCAGTGTTTCTGTTACCACTCTGTTACCACTATTATATAGCCATGCTATAAGGCAGTGTTTCTGTTACCACTATTATATAGCCATGCTATAAGGCAGTGTTTCTGTTACCACTCTGTTACCACTATTATATAGCCATGCTATAAGGCAGTGTTTCTGTTACCACTATTATATAGCCATGCTATAAGGCCTGTTACCACTATTATATAGCCATGCTATAAGGCAGTGTTTCTGTTACCACTATTATATAGCCATGCTGTAAGGCAGTGTTTCTGCTGCCACTATTATATAGCCATGCTATAAGGCAGTGTTTCTGTTACCACTATTATATAGCCATGCTATAAGGCAGTGTTTCTGTTACCACTATTATATAGCCATGCTATAAGGCAGTGTTTCTGTTACCACTATTATATAGCCATGCTATAAGGCAGTGTTTCTGTTACCACTCTGTTACCACTATTATATAGCCATGCTATAAGGCAGTGTTTCTGTTACCACTCTGTTACCACTATTATATAGCCATGCTATAAGGCAGTGTTTCTGTTACCACTATTATATAGCCATGCTATAAGGCAGTGTTTCTGTTACCACTATTATATAGCCATGCTGTAAGGCAGTGTTTCTGTTACCACTATTATATAGCCATGCTGTAAGGCAGTGTTTCTGTTACCACTCTGTTACCACTATTATATAGCCATGCTATAAGGCAGTGTTTCTGTTACCACTATTATATAGCCATGCTGTAAGGCAGTGTTTCTGCTGCCACTATTATATAGCCATGCTGTAAGGCAGTGTTTCTGCTGCCACTATTATATAGCCATGCTGTAAGGCAGTGTTTCTGTTACCACTATTATATAGCCATGCTATAAGGCAGTGTTTCTGTTACCACTATTATATAGCCATGCTATAAGGCAGTTTTTGTTACCATTATTATATAGCCATGCTGTAAGGCAGTGTTTCTGTTACCACTATTATATAGCCATGCTATAAGGCAGTGTTTCTGTTACCACTATTATATAGCCATGCTATAAGGCAGTGTTTCTGTTACCACTCTGTTACCACTATTATATAGCCATGCTATAAGGCAGTGTTTCTGTTACCACTATTATATAGCCATGCTATAAGGCAGTGTTTCTGTTACCACTCTGTTACCACTATTATATAGCCATGCTGTAAGGCAGTGTTTCTGCTGCCACTATTATATAGCCATGCTGTAAGGTAGTGTTTCTGTTACCACTCTGTTACCACTATTATATAGCCATGCTATAAGGCAGTGTTTCTGTTACCACTATTATATAGCCATGCTGTAAGGCAGTGTTTCTGCTGCCACTATTATATAGCCATGCTGTAAGGCAGTGTTTCTGTTACCACTATTATATAGCCATGCTATAAGGCAGTGTTTCTGTTACCACTCTGTTACCATATATTATATAGCCATGCTATAAGGCAGTGTTTCTGTTACCACTATTATATAGCCATGCTATAAGGCAGTGTTTCTGTTACCACTCTGTTACCACTATTATATAGCCAAGCTATAAGGCAGTTTCTGTTACCACTATTATATAGCCATGCTATAAGGCAGTGTTTCTGTTACCACTCTGTTACCACTATTATATAGCCATGCTATAAGGCAGTGTTTCTGTTACCACTATTATATAGCCATGCTATAAGGCAGTGTTTCTGTTACCACTATTATATAGCCATGCTATAAGGCAGTGTTTCTGTTACCACTATTATATAGCCATGCTATAAGGCAGTGTTTCTGTTACCACTATTATATAGCCATGCTGTAAGGCAGTGTTTCTGTTACCACTATTATATAGCCATGCTATAAGGCAGTGTTTCTGTTACCACTATTATATAGCCATGCTGTAAGGCAGTGTTTCTGTTACCACTATTATATAGCCATGCTATAAGGCAGTGTTTCTGTTACCACTCTGTTACCACTATTATATAGCCAAGCTATAAGGCAGTGTTTCTGTTACCACTATTATATAGCCATGCTGTAAGGCAGTGTTTCTGTTACCACTCTGTTACCACTATTATATAGCCATGCTATAAGGCAGTGTTTCTGTTACCACTATTATATAGCCATGCTATAAGGCAGTGTTTCTGTTACCACTCTGTTACCACTATTATATAGCCATGCTATAAGGCAGTGTTTCTGTTACCACTATTATATAGCCATGCTATAAGGCAGTGTTTCTGTTACCACTCTGTTACCACTATTATATAGCCATGCTATAAGGCAGTGTTTTTGGCCTAGCACCCCAGGACCTCCGCGGGGTCCCCAGGACCAGCCCCCCTCCTCGGGTCCCCAGGACCAGCCCCCCCCCTCGGGGTCCCCAGGACCAGCCCCCCTCCTCGGGGTCCCCAGGACCAGCCCCCCTCCTCGGGGTCCCCAGGACCAGCCCCCCCCCTCGGGGTCCCCAGGACCAGCCCCCCCCCTCGGGGTCCCCAGGACCAGCCCCCCCCTCGGGGTCCCCAGGACCAGCCCCCTCCTCGGGGTCCCCAGGACCAGCCCCCCTCCTCGGGGTCCCCAGGACCAGCCCCCCTCCTCGGGGTCCCCAGGACCAGCCCCCCTCCTCGGGTCCCCAGGACCAGCCCTCCTCCTCGGGTCCCCAGGACCAGCCCCCCTCCTCGGGGTCCCCAGGACCAGCCCCCTCCTCGGGGTCCCCAGGACCAGCCCCCCTCCTCGGGGTCCCCAGGACCAGCCCCCCTCCCCGGGGTCCCCAGGACCAGCCCCCTCCTCGGGGTCCCCAGGACCAGCCCCCCTCCTCGGGTCCCCAGGACCAGCCCCCCTCCTCGGGTCCCCAGGACCAGCCCCCCTCCTCGGGTCCCCAGGACCAGCCCCCCTCCTCGGGTCCCCAGGACCAGCCCCCCTCCTCGGGTCCCCAGGACCAGCATTTAGAAAGTAGGTGTTGTTATAACAGTCTCATCACTACTCACCTGAGGCAGGACCAGCTCCCCCCTGTTATAACAGTCTCATCACTACTCACCTGAGGCAGGTCTAGCGAGCGCAGGGCTTTTTTGTCCTTCGCCGGCAGAAGCAGCACAAAGGAAACCAGACTTTAACATTAGGTTACTTTTCATTACAAACCACTGTGTGTTACCTACCTACCGGTTCACCCTACCGGTTCGCCCTACCGGTTCGCCCTACCGGTTCGCCCTACCGTTTCGCCCTACCGGTTCGCCTACCGTTACGCCCTACCGGTTCGCTCTACCGGTTCGCCCTACCGGTGCGCCCTACCGTTTCGCCCTACCGGTTCGCCCTACCGGTTCGCCCTACCGGTTCACCCTACCGTTTCGCCCACCGGTTCACCCTACCGGTTCAAGCTACCGTTACATCCTCAACCCCATGACTAGATGAATCAGGGTGAACATCATCCTCAACCCCATGACTAGATGAATCAGGGTGAACAACTCCTCATCCTCAACCCCATGACTAGATGAATCAGGGTGAACATCATCCCCATGACTAGATGAATCAGGGTGAACATCATCCCCATGACTAGATGAATCAGGGTGAACATCATCCTCAACCCCATGACTAGATGAATCAGGGTGAACATCATCCTCAACCCCATGACTAGATGAATCAGGGTGAACATCATCCCCATGACTAGATGAATCAGGGTGAACAACATCCTCATGACTAGATGAATCAGGGTGAACAACATCCCCATGACTAGATGAATCAGGGTGAACAACATCCTCATGACTAGATGAATCAGGGTGAACAACATCCTCATGACTAGATGAATCAGGGTGAACAACATCCTCATGACTAGATGAATCAGGGGGAACAACATCCCCATGACTAGATGAATCAGGGTGAACAACATCCTCATGACTAGATGAATCAGGGTGAACAACATCCTCATGACTAGATGAATCAGGGTGAACATCATCCTCATGACTAGATGAATCAGGGTGAACAACATCCTCATGACTAGATGAATCAGGGTGAACAACATCCTCATGACTAGATGAATCAGGGTGAACATCATCCCCATGACTAGATGAATCAGGGTGAACAACATCCCCATGACTAGATGAATCAGGGTGAACAACATCCCCATGACTAGATGAATCAGGGTGAACAACATCCCCATGACTAGATGAATCAGGGTGAACAACATCCTCATGACTAGATGAATCAGGGTGAACATCATCCCCATGACTAGATGAATCAGGGTGAACATCATCCTCAACCCCATGACTAGATGAATCAGGGTGAACAACATCCTCATGACTAGATGAATCAGGGTGAACAACATCCTCAACCCCATGACTAGATGAATCAGGGTGAACAACATCATCATCCTCAACCCCATGACTAGATGAATCAGGGTGAACATCATCCCCATGACTAGATGAATCAGGGTGAACAACATCCTCATGACTAGATGAATCAGGGTGAACAACATCCTCATGACTAGATGAATCAGGGTGAACAACATCCTCATCCTAGATGAATCAGGGTGAACAACATCCTCATGACTAGATGAATCAGGGTGAACATCATCCTCAACCCCATGACTAGATGAATCAGGGTGAACATCATCCCCATGACTAGATGAATCAGGGTGAACAACATCCCCCTGACTAGATGAATCAGGGGAACATCATCCCCATGACTAGATGAATCAGGTAAGTGAACAACATCCTCATGACTAGATGAATCAGGGTGAACAACATCCTCATGACTAGATGAATCAGGGTGAACACAACAACAATTGTAAAACATCCTGAGCCCCCCGAAGAGAGGTATTAAAACCACTGGCCTCGTCTCAGGTTACATCCTACTATCACAAAGTAAAACGGACAGAAGGGACCAGTCCTGCTTGATTCTCTGATCACATTACAACACTACTTCACAAAAACACGAGGAGCTATTCTAAAATAGGCTGAATCACAAATTCACTATACCTCAATAAGGAACAACACATAGACTAGCCTATACCCCAACACTAACACATTCAATTCTACTCTCAGAGTAACCAGACACAAGGGTATTTCTGTTATAATTCTATTGGACAATCATAGAGTTGAGATAGAGGACTCACTTGCCACAAAGTCTGTTTTAACATGGGGGGGGGGGGCATAGAATTATAACATTTCTACGTTGCTATTGAGGACTGACAACATCTCAGTTGTCTGGATGGTCACAGGGGACATTGTGGCAAAGACGTGCCATTTATCCAACTCTTTGTGTAGAAACCAGAGATCACATGACGCGAGTAACCCATCTAGATCTACAGACGTGTTACCTTCGCTGCCTCTCCTAGCCAGAGCAGGGCTTAGTGTATTTTCTCCAGAATATTCTCCAAAGTCTTAAGAGTGGAGGAACGTAAAACACAGGGCTCAAAATGAAGGACAAGACAGAACTACAATACAACACAACACTGTTATGATGATGAGGCAGGGGCTAACTGATGAGGAGGCTGGGGCTAACTGATGAGGAGGCTGGGCTAACTGATGAGGAGGCTGGGCTAACTGATGATGAGGCTGGGGCTAACTGAAGATGAGGCTGGGCTAACTGATGATGAGGCTGGGGCTAACTGATGATGAGGCTGGGGCTAACTGATGATGAGGCTGGGGCTAACTGATGAGGAGGCTGGGCTAACTGATGATGAGACTGGGGCTAACTGATGAGGAGGCTGGGGCTAACTGATGATGAGGCTGGGGCTAACTGATGATGAGGCTGGGGCTAACTGATGATGAGGCTGGGGCTAACTGATGAGGCTAAATTATGAGTCTGGGCTAACTGATGATGGGGCTAACTGATGATGAGGCTGGGGTTAACTGATGATCAGGCTGGGATTAACTGAAGATGAGGCAGGGCTAACTGATGATGCAGATAGGCTAATTGATGATGAGGGTAACTGATGTGGCTAAGAGGCTAACTGATGTGGCTAAGAGGCTAGGCTAACTGATGTGGCTAAGAGGCTAGGCTAAC
>NC_068426.1:3620563-3623063 GCF_023373465.1 Oncorhynchus keta
TCATTCTCTCCCTTACCCTCCATATCGTAGACATCCTCTCCTCTCCCCTCCCTTACCCTCCATATCGTAGTCATTCTCTCCCCTCCCTTACCCTCCATATCGTAGTCATCCTCTCCCCTCCAATACCCTCCATATCATAGTCATCCTCTCCCACATCAGCCTTCTTAAACCCCCCTCCCGTACCCTCCATATCGTAGTCATCCTCTCCCACATCAGCCTTCTTAAACCCCTCATCCCTTACCCTCCATATCATAGTCATCCCCTCCCTTACTCTCCATATCGTAGTCATCCCCTCCCTTACCCTCCATATCGTAGACATCCTCTCCCCTCCCTTACCCTCCATATCGAAGACATCCTCTCCCCTCCCTTACCCTCCATATCGTAGTCATCCCCTCCCTTACCCTCCATATCGTAGACATCCTCTCCCTTACCCTCCATATCGTAGTCATCCGCTCCCCTCCCTTACCCTCCATATCGTAGTCATTCTCTCCCCTTCCTTACCCTCCATATCGTAGACATCCTCTCCCCTCCCTTACCCTCCATATCGTAGTCATCCTCTCCCCTCCATATCGTAGTCATCCCCTCCCTTACCCTATCGTAGTCATCCCCTCCCTTACCCTCCATATCGTAGTCATCCCCTCCCTCCCTACCCTCCATATCGTAGTCATCCCCTCCCTTACCCTCCATATCGTAGTCATCCCTCCCTCCCTTACCCTCCATATCGTAGTCATCCCCTCCCTTACCCTCCATATCGTAGTCATCCCCTCCCTTACCCTCCATATCGTAGTCATCCTCTCCCCTCCCTTACCCTCCATATCGTAGTCATCCCCTCCCTTACCCTCCATATCGTAGTCATCCCCTCCCTTACCCTCCATATCGTAGTCATCCTCTCCCCTCCCTTACCCCCATATCATAGTCATCCTCTCCCTTACCCTCCATATCGTAGTCATCCCCTCCCTTACCCTCCATATCGTAGTCATCCTCTCCCCTCCCTTACCCTCCATATCGTAGTCATCCCCTCCTTTACCCTCCATATCGTAGTCATCCCCTCCCTTACCCTCCATATCGTAGTCATCCTCTCCCATATCAGTGTCCTCGGCCAGCAGAGAGGAGCTGGCGGAAGTAGGGACAGATCCACAGATCCTCTCTACACTCATCTCCTCCTCCAGACTCTTAATCCAACCTGAACTCTTCAGACGGATGTCTATTACCTTACCCAGAACCTACACACACACACACAGAGACACACAGAGACACACGCAGAGACACACGCAGAGACACACGCAGAGAGATATTACAATGCAGCTTCTCAGTGTGTGAATCAACGTTGCCTGAGTGTGTTGCCGTGGCGTTGTCTTAGTGTTGCCGTGTGGCGTTGTCTTAGTGTTGCCGTGGCGTTGCCGTGGCGTTGTCTTAGTGTTGCCGTGGCGTTGTCTTAGTGTTGCCGTGGCGTTGTCTTAGTGTTGCCGTGGCGTTGTCTTAGTGTTGCCGTGGCGTTGTCTTAGTGTTGCCGTGGCGTTGTCTTAGTGTTGCCGTGTATCTGTATGCTCAGTGTAAGGTTGTGTGCTCACCGTGGAGGCGCTCAGAGACAGGGCAGCCAGAGCAGAATAACCCTCTAGAAACGTCACCCACATCTTCTCCTCTACAAACCTAGACAGGAGAGACAATTCAGGGTGTTAAAAGAGATGCATGTTCAATATCTGATCGATTGTCTGGAATGGATGTGATTGATCCTTATAAAAAGAACGGATTGCATTATAAGCAAGACGGCAAAAAAAAGTTTGTCAAAAAGTGAGCAAGTTAACGAAGCAGCAATGATTGAGTACAGGGCTGTACAACCCTGTTCCTGGAGAGATAAACATCCTGTATTTGGGATGCAACCTATTAGGCTGAAGGGTTAGATTTAGGGTTAGTGGTTAGGTTTAGGGGTCAAGGTAAGGGTTAGTGGTTAGGTTTAGGGGTCAAGGTAAGGGTTAGTGGTTAGGTTTAGGGGTCAAGGTAAGGGTTAGCGGTTAGGTTTATAGGGGTCAAGGTAAGGGTTAGCGGTTAGGTTTAGGGGTCAAGGTAAGGGTTAGCAGTTAGGTTTAGGGGTCAAGGTAAGGGTTAGCGGTTAGGTTTAGGGGGTAAGGGTTAGCAAGGTCAAGGGTTAGCGGGGTCAAGGTAGGGTTTATTTAGGGTCAAGGTAAGGGTTAGCGGTTAGGTTTAGGGGTCAAGGGGTAGTGGTTAGGTTTAGGGGTCAAGGGGTTAGCAGTTAGGTTTAGGGGTCAAGGTAAGGGTTAGCAGTTAGGTTTAGGGGTCAAGGTAAGGGTTAGGTTTAGGGGTCAAGGTAAGGGTTAGTGGTTAGGTTTAGGGGTCAAGGTAGGTTTTAGGTTTAGGGGTCAAGGTAAGGGTTAGTGGTTAGGTTTAGGGGTCAAGGTAAGGGTTAGCGGTTAGGTTTAGGGGTCAAGGTAAGGGTTAGGGTTAGGTTTAGGGTCAAGGTAAGGGTTAGGTTTTAGGGGGG
>NC_068426.1:3628063-3635563 GCF_023373465.1 Oncorhynchus keta
CCATCACAGGCCTGGGGAGAGGAGAGGAGATTAACGCTATAACCTAGCCTCAACATCTATCACTGCCATCACAGGCCTGGGGAGGGGAGAGGAGTTTAAAGCTATAACCTATAACCTAGCCTCAACATCTATCACTGCCATCACAGGCCTGGGGAGGGGAGAGGAGTTTAAAGCTATAACCTATAACCTAGCCTCAACATCTATCACTGCCATCACAGGCCTGGGGAGAGGAGATTAACGCTATAACCTATAACCTAGCCTCAACATCTATCACTGCCATCACAGGCCTGGGGAGAGGAGTTTAAAGCTATAACCTATAACCTAGCCTCAACATCTATCACTGCCATCACAGGCCTGGGGAGGGGAGAGGAGATTAACGCTATAACCTAGCCTCAACATCTATCACTGCCATCACAGGCCTGGGGAGGGGAGAGGAGATTAACGCTATAACCTAGCCTCAACATCTATCACTGCCATCACAGGCCTGGGGAGAGGAGTTTAAAGCTATAACCTATAACCTAGCCTCAACATGCATCACAGGCCTGGGGAGAGGAGTTTAAAGCCATAACCTATAACCTCGCCTCAACATGCATCACAGGCCTGGGGAGAGGAGTTTAAAGCCATAACCTATAACCTCGCCTCAACATGCATCACAGGCCTGGCTACACACAGAGATGAAGCCCTCCCAGTGTTTCAGAGTCCTGTGTGTGGTTGTGTTTACCTGTGACAGGTCTTGAGCTCAGCCCTCCCATAGTGTTTCAGAGGTCTTGAGCTCAGCCCTGACGTAGTGTTTCAGAGTCCTGTGTGTGTGTTACCTGTGATCAGAGGTCTTGAGCTCAGCCCTCCCATAGTGTTTCAGAGTCCTGTGTGTGTGTGTGTGTGTTACCTGTGATCAGAGGTCTTGAGCTCAGCCCCCCAGAGTCCTGTGTGTGTGTGTGTGTGTGTGTGTGTGTGTCCTGTGTGTGTGTGTGTGTGTGTGTGTGTGATCAGAGGTCTTGAGCTCAGCCCTGTAGTGTTTCAGAGTCCTGTGTGTGTGTGTGTGTGTGTGTGTGTGTGTGTGTGTTACCTGTGATCAGAGGTCTTGAGCTCAGCCCTGTGTTTCAGAGTCCTGTGTGTGTTTCAGAGTCCTGTGTGTGTGTGTGTGTGTTTACCTGTGATCAGAGGTCTTGAGCTCAGCCCTCCCATAGTGTTTCAGAGTCCTGTGTGTGTGTGTGTGTGTGTGTGTGTGTTACCTGTGATCAGAGGTCTTGAGCTCAGCCCTCCCATAGTATTTCAGAGTCCTGTGTGTGTGTGTGTGTGTTTACCTGTGATCAGAGGTCTTGAGCTCAGCCCTGTGTGTGTTGTGAGTCCTGTGTGTGTGTGTGTGTGTGTACCTGTGATCAGAGGTCTTGAGCTCAGCCCTGACGTAGTGTTTCAGAGTCCTGTGTGTGTGTTACCTGTGATCAGTCTTGAGCTACAGAGTCCTGTGTGTGTGTGTGTGTTTACCTGTGATCAGAGGTCTTGAGCTTTCAGAGTCAGCCCTCCCTGACGTAGTGTTTCAGTCCTGTTTCAGAGTCCTGTGTGTGTGTGTGTGTGTGTGTGTGTTACCTGTGATCAGAGGTCTTGAGCTCAGCCCTCCCATAGTGTTTCAGAGTCCTGTGTGTGTGTGTGTGTGTGTTACCTGTGTTTCAGTGTTTGTGTGTGTCCTGTGTGTGTGTGTGTGTGTGATGTCTTGTGTGTGTGTGTGTGTGTGTGTGTGTGTGTGTGTGTGTGTGTGTACCTGTGATCAGAGGTCTTGAGCTCAGCCCTGACGTAGTGTTTCAGAGTCCTGTGTGTGTGTGTGTGTTTACCTGTGATCAGAGGTCTTGAGCTCAGCCCTCCCATAGTGTTTCAGAGTCCTGTGTGTGTGTGTGTGTTACCTGTGATCAGAGGTCTTGAGCTCAGCCCTGTCCTGTGTGTGTGTGTGTGTGTGTGTGTGTGTGTGTGTGTGTGTGTGTGTGTGTGTGTTGTGTGTGTGTGTGTGTGTGTGTGTGTGTACCTGTGATCAGAGGTCTTGAGCTCAGCCCTCCCGTAGTGTTTCAGAGTCCTGTGTGTGTGTGTGTGTGTTACCTGTGATCAGGCTTGAGCCCCTCCCAGTGTTTCAGAGTCCTGTGTGTGTGTTGTGAGTTACCTGTGATCAGAGGTCTTGAGCTCAGCCCTGGGCCAGAGTCCTGTGTGTGTGTGTGTGTGTGTGTTACCTGTGATCATCTTGAGCCAGCCCTCCCATAGTGTTTCAGAGTCCTGTGTGTGTGTGTGTGTTACCTGTGATCAGAGGTCTTGAGCTCAGCCCTGACGTAGTATTTCAGAGTCCTGTGTGTGTGTGTGTGTGTGTGTGTGTGTGTGTGTGTGTGTGTGTGTGTGTGTGTGTGTTACCTGTGATCAGAGGTCTTGAGCTCAGCCCTCCGTAGTATTTCAGAGTCCTGTGTGTGTGTGTGTGTGTGTTACCTGTGATCAGAGGTCTTGACAGCCCTCCCATAGTGTTTCAGAGTCCTGTGTGTGTGTGTGTGTGTTACCTGTGATCAGAGGTCTTGAGCTCACAGTAAACGTGTACCTGTGATGTCTAAAAACTATGCATGGCTGCTTTATTTCACCTGTGTGTGTGTGTGTGTTACCTGTACAGAGGTCAATCCACCATTTAAACCAGTGAGTATTTCAGACAGCTGTTCCTCTGCTTCTCCCACTGGGCCGACCATGTTCATCTCCTCCGCTACCAGACATCCTCCTAACTGTATGTTAAAAACTATGCATGGCTGCTTTATACTTGAGTACCAATCCACCATTTAAACCAGTGAGACAGACCAGACATCCTCCTAACACCGAGCCGACCTCTCTCACCAGTCTTGTCGAAGTTCCACTTCCTCCTCTTCCATAGGCAGCGGTCGGTCCAGGCGGGGGTACGACACTTCTCACTGGTGTCGTAGTCGTCAGAGAACAGGTCGTACTTATAGGTGGGAGCAAAGTCCAAATTGCCCTCGATGAACCCCCGGAACACCTAGAGGAGGAGACAGGTCAGAGAGGAGTTAGAGACTGCCTCAAACCAAGACTGAACCCACGGAACACCTAGAGGAGGAGACAGGACAGAGAGGAGTTAGAGACTGCCTCTACGTATGGGTGGTCCCAGAGGGAATCGAACCCACTACCCTGGCGTTACAAGCGCCATGCTCTACCAACTGAGCTACAGAAGGACCACAAACCAAGACTGAACCCACAGAACACCTAGAGGAGGAGACAGGACAGAGAGGAGTTAGAGACTGCCTCAAACCAAGACTGAACCCACAGAACACCTAGAGGAGGAGACAGGACAGAGAGGAGTTAGAGACTGCCTCAAACCAAGACTGAACCCACAGAACACCTAGAGGAGGAGACAGGTCAGAGAGGAGTTAGAGACTGCCTCAAACCAAGACTGAACCCACAGAACACCTAGAGGAGGAGACAGGACAGAGAGGAGTTAGAGACTGCCTCAAACCAAGACTGAACCCACAGAACACCTGGACAGAGTTAGGGTTAGAGGAGGCAGCGGTAGAGGTTAGACAGCTCAGAAAGACCTCTTAGGGCCTGGTTGGTTTATGTTGTATGGCTGTTGGTTGTATGGGTCATCAAAAGGATTACAAAGGGAGGTCATAAGTTTACCAGTAAACTACCAGAATTCTGGTAACTTTCAATAAATATTACGACATTTTATCAGATGACATCTAGTGGCCTTTTTTAGGTAGATCAGATTATTGTTGGATCCAGTGCTTTACATTATAGCCCGTTACCATATATATGATTGAATATTATCTGCTGTTGGCTTGTGTGGATGTATTTATGTGTTATGCAACATAGCTGACTTGAAACAGTGTTACCAGTATCAGGGCCGTGGGCCTTTCTCATGATGGAAAAATACAGAGTAGCATGAAGACAGGACCTGTTCAATGAGTTGGGGGAGGTGGGGGGGGGGGCACATTCAGAGCGGGGTGTTGCGAGAACAAGCGGTCTTTTGTTAGATAACAGGAGCCAGGTGCGAGATAACGGTATGAGCGCCTGGATGTTCTTCACAGCAACACTTACATCTATCAAGAGGCGGGGACCCGCCTGAGCGCCTGCAATAGGCTGAGCAAGTCTAAACCACGGCCAGTCTCTACTGTGATAGACAGTTCCAACCCGTCTGTTGGCCTATCACAGTATAAAGAATACTGTTCACATACATCTTGTCAGTTCTCTGTTCTGCCCTGCGTGGTATTACAGTGAGCCCGTATATACTAAAGTTGCATTTGCCATTTATTACTTAGCTAATAAAAAATGCATAGTATAAAATCGGTGACTCATTGTTATATTTATCCTGATACCAGATTTGAATTTACGCAACTCTAACATTATCACAGGTGTCTATAATTATCGCTGGCCTTCCGTGCAGCCTTATCACATGTAAAATATATAAAACAACCAAATATGAAGATTATATATATTTGTTTGAATGGCAACAGCGGAAAACATTATCCTAAATAAAAACCATTAACTTAGTGAATACCATTGGTGTTAAATATTAAGGTTTCATTTTTGCTGTAAAGGTTTTGGGGCCAAACTGGTGGCAGTTGAAGACAATATTTGGAAGAGTTTCAGAGTTAATTTAAAATAATGCCATTGTTGATTAGATGCTTTTTAAATTAATTAGATATATTTTTCATGAACCATCTGGTCTGTCTACTAGAACCTCATGGACCATCTGGTCTGTCTACTAGAACCTCATGGACCATCTGGTCTGTCTACTAGAACCTCATGGACCATCTGGTCTGTCTACTAGAACCTCATGAACCATCTGGTCTGTCTACTAGAACCTCATGGACCATCTGGTCTGTCTACTAGAACCTCATGGACCATCTGGTCTGTCTACTAGAACCTCATGAACCATCTGGTCTGTCTACTAGAACCTCATGAACCATCTGGTCTGTTTACTAGAAACTCATGAACCATCTGGTCTGTCTACTAGAACCCCATGAACCATCTGGTCTGTCTACTAGAACCTCATGAACCATCTGGTCTGTCTACTAGAACCTCATGAACCATCTGGTCTGTCTACTAGAACCTCATGAACCATCTGGTCTGTCTACTAGAACCTCATGAACCATCTGGTCTGTCTACTAGAACCTCATGAACCATCTGGTCTGTCTACTAGAACCTCATGAACCATCTGGTCTGTCTACTAGAACCTCACGAACCATCTGGTCTGTTTACTAGAACCTCACGAACCATCTGGTCTGTCTACTAGAACCTCATGAACCATCTGGTCTTTCTATTAGAACCTCATGAACCATCTGGTCTGTCTACTAGAACCTCATGAACCATCTGGTCTGTCTACTAGAACCTCATGAACCATCTGGTCTGTCTACTAGAACCTCATGAACCATCTGGTCTGTCTACTAGAACCTCATGAACCATCTGGTCTGTCTACTAGAACCTCATGAACCATCTGGTCTGTCTACTAGAACCTCATGAACCATCTGGTCTGTCTACTAGAACCTCATGAACCATCTGGTCTGTTTACTAGAACCTCATGAACCATCTGGTCTGTCTACTAGAACCTCATGAACCATCTGGTCTGTCTACTAGAACCTCATGAACCATCTGGTCTGTCTACTAGAACCTCACGAACCATCTGGTCTTTCTACTAGAACCTCATGAACCATCTGGTCTGTCTACTAGAACCTCATGAACCATCTGGTCTGTCTACTAGAACCTCATGAACCATCTGGTCTGTCTACTAGAACCTCATGAACCATCTGGTCTGTCTACTAGAACCTCACGAACCATCTGGTCTGTCTACTAGAACCTCATGAACCATCTTGTCTGTCGACTAGAACCTCATGAACCATCTGGTCTGTTTACTAGAAACTACTGGACACAGATATAACAATTGTTTTATACTATATATTAATATAATTTTTTACAAGGTATTCAAGTATAAATGACCAAAGTTACCATAGATTACCTGTTAATTGCCAAAATGACTGAAGTTTCGGGTAACTTTGGTAAATTACCTGTAGATGTACTAGACTTAGGGCAAAAATATAATGGGGTTTTCAAGCTTTTTCTTCTAATGGGGTTTTCGAGCTTCTGAATCTGGAGGGTAAATGCCACGAGTAGATGGCGATGTTTCAAATAGGCCTGGCTGGTGTATCACTATCGCTACCTATCAGCAGCTAACAAGGGAATAAATCTGAGAGCCTGAACCAACAGGTGTGAACAATGGCTGCAGCAAAAGATGAAGCCCTGTTTCTTTTGAGGTAAAGCCCCGTTTGGGATTGTTTTGAGTACACTGTTTGGAAAGAGCAAAAGCAAAATGTATTGTGGTGTCAGAAGAAGGCAGCGTGTGGAACAGAGGTCAACATGGAAAGTTCAAAGTTCATCTGAACAGCGTCCGCAAAGAATCGTAGAAACCATCAGATGATGAAGACGAGGTGACAGAGAGAAGACAGTAGCAGCACGTCAACGTCAGGAGAAGAGCTAGACACGTGGCAACCACTGGTTCATTTATTCCTCCGGTCTGACAAGTCCACGGCACTGTGCGATGAGCCAGCCTTCAGAAAATGTCAACCAAAAAACACTTGATCACACATTTTTGAAATCCTGCCGATACCAGAGTAAAACGGGTTGATTGCTTTGCAAATGGATACAGCAAAACCAGAAAGTTAAGGAGATTCTTAGAGGCATAATAAAAAATAACCCTTGTGTAGACGGATGGAGCAGGAAAAGGGAAAAGGGTACGACCTGGTCAGTTGTACAAATGAATTCAAACTAAACGTCTGTATTTTCCCCGACCGCACTGAATCAGAGAACTGTGGAGGGCTGCCTTCATCAACATCCATGACATCGGTCCCCAGGGGGGAACTTGTTGTTGGGGGTTAACTGCCTTGCTTGAGGGCAGATTTGTTCCACCTTGCCGGTTCTGGTATTTGAAACCAGTGACCTTTTGGCCCAACTCAAGGACCGACTGATTTATTTCTGGGTGTATCATTCTGCTTCAATCACCCCTCCTCCAACAAGGACCGACTGATTTATTTCTGGGCATATCATTCTGCTTCAATCACCCCTCCTCCAACAAGGACCGACTGCTGGGCGTATCATTCTGCTTCAATCACCCCTCCTCCAACAAGGACCGACTGATTTATTTCTGGGTGTATCATTCTGCTTCAATCACCCCTCCTCCAACAAGGACCGACTGATTTATTTCTGGGCATATCATTCTGCTTCAATCACCCCTCCTCCAACAAGGCACAGCATGCGTTGTTCAAACCTCCATGGGATTTAGCATCCACACATCGGAGAGGGAATTGACAGGACATAGCAGAGGAAAAGGTCCTACTTGTAATAACTGACAACGAGAGCGAACGTAGTTAAGGCAATCAAGACATTACAGAAGAGACAAGTTAACCAACATAATACGCCTGGCCAACATCAACCAGAGATAATACGCCTGACCAACATCAACCAGAGATAATACGC
>NC_068426.1:3640563-3643063 GCF_023373465.1 Oncorhynchus keta
GGGGGGCGTGGTGAGGGATTACCTCACCATGGTGAGGGATTACCTGACCATGGTGAGGGATTACCTGACGTAGGGGGCGTGGTGAGGGATTACCTGACGTAGGGAGCGTGGTGAGGGATTACCTGACGTAGGGGGCCTGGTGAGGGATTACCTGACGTAGCGGGCGTGGTGAGGATTACCTGACCATGGTGAGGATTACCTGACGTAGGGGGCGTGGTGAGGATTACCTGACGTAGGGGCGTGGTGAGGGATTACCTGACGTAGGGGCGTGGTGAGGATTACCTGACGTAGGGAGCGTGGTGAGGGATTACCTGACGTAGGGGGCGTGGTGAGGGATTACCTGACGTAGGGGCCTGGTGAGGATTACCTGACGTTGGGGGCGTGGTGAGGATTACCTGACGTAGGGGCGTGGTGAGGGATTACCTGACGTAGGGGGCGTGGTGAGGGATTACCTGACGTAGGGGGGCGTGGTGAGGGATTACCAGACGTAGGGCGTAGGGGGTGTGGTGAGGGATTACCTGATGTAGGGGGCGTGGTGAGGGATTACCTGACGTAGGGGGTGTGGTGAGGGATTACCTGACGTTGGGGGCGTGGTGAGGGATTACCTGACGTTGGGGCGTGGTGAGGGATTACCTGACGTTGGGGGCGTGGTGAGGGATTACCTGACGTTGGGGGCGTGGTGAGGGATTACCTGACGTAGGGGGCGTGGTGAGGGATTACCTGACCATGGTGAGGGATTACCTGACGTTGGGGGCGTGGTGAGGGATTACCTGACCATGGTGAGGGATTACCTGACGTAGGGGGCGTGGTGAGGATTACCTGACGTAGGGCGTGGTGAGGATTACCTGATGTAGGGGCGTGGTGAGGATTACCTGACCATGGTGAGGGAGTACCTGATGTAGGGGGCGTGGTGAGGGATTACCTGACCATGGTGAGGGATTACCTGACGTAGGGGGCGTGATGAGGGATTACCTGACGTAGGGAGCGTGGTGAGGGATTACCTGACGTAGGGGGCGTGGTGAGGGATTACCTGACGTAGGGGGCGTGGTGAGGGATTACCTGACGTTGGGGGCGTGGTGAGGGATTACCTGACGTAGGGGGCGTGGTGAGGGATTACCTGACGTAGGGGGCGTGGTGAGGGATTACCTGACGTAGGGGCGTGATGAGGGATTACCTGACGTAGGGGGCGGTGAGGATTACCTGACGTAGGGGCGTGGTGAGGGATTACCTGACGTAGGGGGCGTGGTGAGGGATTACCTGACGTAGGGGGCGTGGTGAGGGATTACCTGACGTAGGGGGCCTGGTGAGGGATTACCTGACGTTGGGGGCGTGGTGAGGGATTACCTGACGTAGGGGCCTGGTGAGGGATTACCTGGCGTTGGGGGCGTGGTGAGGATTACCTGACGTTGGGGGCGTGGTGAGGAAGTACCTGACGTAGGGGGGCGTGGTGAGGGATTACCTGACCATGGTGAGGGATTACCTGACGTAGGGGGCGTGGTGAGGATTACCTGACGTAGGGGCGTGGTGAGGGATTACCTGACGTAGGGGCGTGGTGAGGGATTACCTGACCATGGTGAGGGATTACCTGACGTAGGGGGCGTGGTGAGGGATTACCTGACGTAGGGGGCGTGGTGAGGGATTACCTGACGTAGGGGCGTGGTGAGGAGTACCTGACGTAGGGGGCGTGGTGAGGGATTACCTGACGTAGGGGCTTGGTGAGGATTACCTGATGTAGGGGCATGGTGAGGATTACCTGACGTAGGGGGCGTGGTGAGGGATTACCTGACCATGGTGAGGGATTACCTGACGTAGGGGGCGTGGTGAGGGATTACCTGACGTAGGGGGCGTGGTGAGGGAGTACCTGACGTAGGGGGCGTGGTGAGGGATTACCTGACGTAGGGGGCTTGGTGAGGGATTACCTGATGTAGGGGGCATGGTGAGGGATTACCTGACGTAGGGGGCGTGGTGAGGGATTACCTGACGTAGGGGGCGTGGTGAGGGATTACCTGACGTTGGGGGCGTGGTGAGGGATTACCTGACGTTGGGGGCGTGGTGAGGGAGTACCTGATGTAGGGGGCGTGGTGAGGGATTACCTGACCATGGTGAGGGATTACCTGATGTAGGGGGCGTGGTGAGGGCGTATGAAGACAAACAGACAGACTCCCACTAGCTGCTCTGATGCCAGTAGGACGTATTTATGATCGCGGGATATGTTCTTCTGCAGCTCTGCAGCCCACAGCTTCTGATTGGTCGTACTGACAAAGGAGAGAGGAGAGGAGAGGGTTAACATACAGACAGAGAGAGAGAAAGAGACAGGGAGAGAGAGAAACAGAGAGAGAGAGAGGGAGAGAGAGAGAGAAACAGAGAGAGAAAGAGATAAACAGAGAGAGAGAGAGAGAGAGAGAAACAGAGTGAGAGAGAGAGAGAAACAGAGAGAGAAACAGAGCGAGAGAGAGAGAAAGAGAAACAGAGAGAGAAAGAGAAACAGAGAGAGAAACAG
>NC_068426.1:3650563-3670563 GCF_023373465.1 Oncorhynchus keta
AATGCCACAAATACACACATAGATTCATACATTCATTTCCTTTATCCAAAGGGACGACTCCCAGAAATCATGATCACATGGTCTTTTACATGGTGATGATTGGGCGGTCATTTACCACCATATAATAATGTGACAACCACTGGTAATTCACTTAAAGCAGGGCTGCCTAATCCTCTTCCTGGAGATCTACTGTCCTGTAGGTTTACAGTCCAACCCTCTTCCTGGAGATCTACTGTCCTGTAGGTTTACAGTCCAACCCTCTTCCTGGAGATCTACTGTCCTGTAGGTTTACAGTCCAACCCTCTTCCTGGAGATCTACTGTCCTGTAGGTTTACAGTCCAACCCTCTTCCTGGAGATCTACTGTCCTGTAGGTTTACAGTCCAACCCTCTTCCTGGAGATCGATCTGTAGGTTTAACAGTCCAACCCTCTTCCTGGAGATCTACTGTCCTGTAGGTTTACAGTCCAACCCTCTTCCTGGAGATCGACCTGTCCAACCCTAGGTTTTACAGTCCAACCCTCTTCCTGGAGATCTACTGTCCTGTAGGTTTACAGTCCAACCCTCTTCCTGGAGATCTACTGTCCTGTAGGTTAACAGTCCAACCCTCTTCCTGGAGATCTACTGTCCTGTAGGTTAACAGTCCAACCCTCTTCCTGGAGATCTACTGTCCTGTAGGTTTAACAGTCCAACCCTCTTCCTGGAGATCGATCTGTAGGTTTTACAGCCCAACCCTCTTCCTGGAGATCGATCTGTAGGTTTTACAGCCCAACCCTCTTCCTGGAGATCGATCTGTAGGTTTTACAGCCCAACCCTCTTCTTGGAGATCTACTGTCCTGTAGGTTTAACAGTCCAACCCTCTTCCTGGAGATCTACTGTCCTGTAGGTTTAACAGTCCAACCCTCTTCCTGGAGATCTACTGTCCTGTAGGTTTACAGTCCAACCCTCTTCCTGGAGATCTACTGTCCTGTCTAGGTTTACAGTCCAACCCTCTTCCTGGAGATCTACCGTCCTGTAGGTTTACAGTCCAACCCTCTTCCTGGAGATCGACCTGTAGGTTTTACAGTCCAACCCTCTTCCTGGAGATCGACCTGTAGGTTTTACAGTCCAACCCTCTTCCTGGAGATCTACTGTCCTGTAGGTTAACAGTCCAACCCTCTTCCTGGAGATCTACTGTCCTGTAGGTTAACAGTCCAACCCTCTTCCTGGAGATCTACTGTCCTGTAGGTTAACAGTCCAACCCTCTTCCTGGAGATCTACTGTCCTGTAGGTTTAACAGTCCAACCCTCTTCCTGGAGATCGATCTGTAGGTTTTACAGCCCAACCCTCTTCCTGGAGATCGATCTGTAGGTTTTACAGCCTAACACTCAGGAAGAGGGTTGGGCAGCCCATACTTAAAGGGATAGTGTGAGATTTAGGCAATTAAGCCTTCTCTATAACCCAGAATCAGATGACCTCAATTAAGCCTTCTCTATAACCCAGAATCAGATGACCTCAATTAAGCCTTCTCTATAACCCAGAATCAGATGATCTCAATTAAGCCTTCTCTATAACCCAGAATCAGATGACCTCAATTAAGCCTTCTCTATAACCCAGAATCAGATGACCTCAATTAAGCCTTCTCTATAACCCAGAATCAGATGACCTCAATTAAGCCTTCTCTATAACCCAGAATCAGATGACCTCAATTAAGCCTTCTCTATAACCCAGAATCAGATGACCTCAATTAAGCCTTCTCTATAACCCAGAATCAGATGACCTCAATTAAGCCTTCTATAACCCAGAATCAGATGACCTCAATTAAGCCTTCTCTATAACCCAGAATCAGATGATCTCAATTAAGCCTTCTCTATAACCCAGAATCAGATGACCTCAATTAAGCCTTCTCTATAACCCAGAATCAGATGACCTCAATTAAGCCTTCTCTATAACCCAGAATCAGATGACCTCAATTAAGCCTTCTCTATAACCCAGAATCAGATGACCTCAATTAAGCCTTCTCTATAACCCCAGAATCAGATTACCTCAATTAAGCCTTCTCTATAACCCAGAATCAGATGACCTCAATTAAGCCTTCTCTATAACCCAGAATCAGATGATCTCAATTAAGCCGTCTCTATAACCCAGAATCAGATGACCTCAATTAAGCCTTCTCTATAACCCAGAATCAGATGACCTCAATTAAGCCTTCTCTATAACCCAGAATCAGATGACCTCAATTAAGCCTTCTCTATAACCCCAGAATCAGATGACCTCAATTAAGCCTTCTCTATAACCCCAGAATCAGATGACCTCAATTAAGCCTTCTCTATAACCCAGAATCAGATGACCTCAATTAAGCCTTCTCTATAACCCAGAATCAGATGACCTCAATTAAGCCTTCTCTATAACCCAGAATCAGATGACCTCAATTAAGCCTTCTATAACCCAGAATCAGATGACCTCAATTAAGCCTTCTCTATAACCCCAGAATCAGATTACCTCAATTAAGCCTTCTCTATAACCCAGAATCAGATGACCTCAATTAAGCCTTCTCTATAACCCAGAATCAGATGATCTCAATTAAGCCGTCTCTATAACCCAGAATCAGATGACCTCAATTAAGCCTTCTCTATAACCCAGAATCAGATGACCTCAATTAAGCCTTCTCTATAACCCAGAATCAGATGACCTCATGGAGACCATCCTTTGTATGTTTCTGCAGTATGAAGATAGAGGTAGTTTCGCAAGCCAATGCTAACTAGCGTTAGCACACCATTATATTAGCCTGTGTCCACCCAGAACCCTGCCCTGAACTTAGTCCCTGTTACTAGCCTGTCTCCACCCAGTACCCTGCCCTGAACTTAGTCCCTGTTACCAGCCTGTCTCCACCCAGTACCCTGCCCTGAACTTAGTCCCTGTTACTAGCCTGTCTCCACCCAGTACCCTGCCCTGAACTTAGTCACCACAAGCCAGCCTCCACCCAGTACCCTGCCCTGAACTTAGTCCCTGTTACTAGCCAGCCTCCACCCAGAACCCTGCCCTGAACTTAGTCACTGTTACCAGCCTGTCTCCACCCAGAACCCTGCCCTGAACTTAGTCACCACTAGCCAGCCTCCACCCAGAACCCTGCCCTGAACTTAGTCACTGTTACTAGCCTGTCTCCACCCAGAACCCTGCCCTGAACTTAGTCACTGTTACTAGCCTGTCTCCACCCAGTACCCTGCCCTGAACTTAGTCCCTGTTACTAGCCAGCCTCCACCCAGAACCCTGCCCTTAGTCACTGTTACTAGCCTGTCTCCACCCAGAACCCTGCCCTGAACTTAGTCACTGTTACTAGCCTGTCTCCACCCAGAACCCTGCCCTGAACTTAGTCACCACTAGCCAGCCTCCACCCAGAACCCTGCCCTGAACTTAGTCACTGTTACTAGCCTGTCTCCACCCAGTACCCTGCCCTGAACTTAGTCACTGTTACTAGCCTGTCTCCACCCAGAACCCTGCCCTGAACTTAGTCACTGTTACTAGCCTGTCTCCACCCAGTACCCTGCCCTGAACTTAGTCACTGTTACTAGCCTGCCTCCACCCAGTACCCTGCCCTGAACTTAGTCCCTGTTACTAGCCTGTCTCCACCCAGAACCCTGCCCTGAACTTAGTCACTGTTACCAGCCTGTCTCCACCCAGAACCCTGCCCTGAACTTAGTCCCTGTTACTAGCCTGTCTCCACCCAGAACCCTGCCCTGAACTTAGTCACTGTTACTAGCCTGTCTCCACCCAGTACCCTGCCCTGAACTTAGTCCCTGTTACTAGCCTGTCTCCACCCAGTACCCTGCCCTGAACTTAGTCCCTGTTACTAGCCTGTCTCCACCCAGTACCCTGCCCTGAACTTAGTCACTGTTACTAGCCTGTCTCCACCCAGAACCCTGCCCTGAACTTAGTCACTGTTACTAGCCTGTCTCCACCCAGAACCCTGCCCTGAACTTAGTCCCTGTTACTAGCCTGTCTCCACCCAGAACCCTGCCCTGAACTTAGTCACTGTTACTAGCCTGTCTCCACCCAGAACCCTGCCCTGAACTTAGTCACTGTTACTAGCCTGTCTCCACCCAGTACCCTGCCCTGAACTTAGTCACTGTTACTAGCCTGTCTCCACCCAGTACCCTGCCCTGAACTTAGTCCCTGTTACTAGCCTGTCTCCACCCAGAACCCTGCCCTGAACTTAGTCACTGTTACTAGCCTGTCTCCACCCAGAACCCTGCCCTGAACTTAGTCCCTGTTACTAGCCTGTCTCCACCCAGAACCCTGCCCTGAACTTAGTCCCTGTTACTAGCCTGTGTCCACCCAGTACCCTGCCCTGAACTTAGTCACTGTTACTAGCCGGCTAGAAAGCATTTAGTCAGATATTACTGCACTGTTGGAGCTAGTAACATAAGCATATATCTAGATATTACTGCACTGTTGGAGCTAGAAACACAAGCATTAGGTATTACTGTACTGTTGGAGCAAGAAACACAAGCATGTATCTAGATATTACTGCACTGTTGGAGCTAGAAACACAAGCATTTATCTCTAGATATTACTGCACTGTTGGAGCTAGAAACACAAGCATTTATCTCTAGATATTACTGCACTGTTGGAGCTAGAAACACAAGCATTTGTGGAACCAGTAACATTTGATTTGACAGAAGACACACAGACAAACCCCCCCTAATGAGGAAACCATCACCACATCCAGACAGGAACAGGGTAATACAGGAGAAAGGCAGGACAGTGACAGGATCGTCAACTTACCCAACAGGTGGAGAGGTCCAGAGGACAGCATAAAGGAGTTAACAGAGCACACACACATACAGGAGTTAACAGAGCACACACACACATACAGGAGTTAACAGAGCACACACACATACAGGAGTTAACAGAGCACACACACACATACAGGAGTTAACAGAGCACACACACATACAGGAGTTAACAGAGCACACACACACATACAGGAGTTAACAGAGCACACACACATACAGGAGTTAACAGAGCACACACACACACAGGAGTTAACAGAGCACACACACACATACAGGAGTTAACAGAGCACACACACATACAGGGGTTAACAGAGCACACACACATACAGGAGTTAACAGAGCACACACACATACAGGAGTTAACAGAGCACACACACATACAGGAGTTAACAGAGCACACACACATACAGGAGTTAACAGAGCACACACACATACAGGAGTTAACAGAGCACACACACATACAGGGGTTAACAGAGCACACACACATACAGGAGTTAACAGAGCACACACACATACAGGAGTTAACAGAGCACACACACATACAGGAGTTAACAGAGCACACACACATACAGGGGTTAACAGAGCACACACACATACAGGAGTTAACAGAGCACACACACATACAGGAGTTAACAGAGCACACACACATACAGGGGTTAACAGAGCACACACACATACACAGGAGTTAACAGAGCACACACACACATACAGGAGTTAACAGAGCACACACACATACAGGAGTTAACAGAGCACACACACATACAGGAGTTAACAGAGCACACACACATACAGGAGTTAACAGAGCACACACACATACAGGAGTTAACAGAGCACACACACATACAGGAGTTAACAGAGCACACACACATACAGGGTTAACAGAGCACACACACATACAGGAGTTAACAGAGCACACACACATACAGGAGTTAACAGAGCACACACACATACAGGAGTTAACAGAGCACACACACATACAGGAGTTAACAGAGCACACACACATACAGGAGTTAACAGAGCACACACACATACAGGAGTTAACAGAGCACACACATCTAGTCTACATGGTGTTAGTGTTCTTTTACCTTAGACTTTCTGTCCAGGGCTCTAGTCCCAGAATAGATAGATCGATATATGTCTCTGTCTGTCTGTGGTTCTGTCTGTGTGTCTGTGTGTCTGTGTGTCTGTGTGTGTGTCTGTGTGTGTGTGTGTGTGTGTGTGTGTGTGTGTGTGTGTGTGTGTGTGTCTGTGGGTCTGTCTGTGGGTCTGTCTGTGGGTCTGTCTGTGGGTCTGTCTGTCTGTCTGTGTGTCTGTCTGTCTGTGTGTCTGTCTGTCTGTGTGTCTGTCTGTCTGTGTGTCTGTCTGTCTGTGTGTCTGTCTGTCTGTGTGTCTGTCTGTCTGTGTGTCTGTCTGTCTGTGTGTCTGTCTGTGGTTCTGTCTGTCTGTGGTTCTGTCTGTCTGTGGTTCTGTCTGTCTGTGGTTCTGTCTGTCTGTCTGTCTGTCTGTCTGTCTGTCTGTCTGTCTGTCTGTCTGTCTGTCTGTCTGTCTGTCTGTCTGTCTGTCTGTATTCTTCTACCTTAGCCTTTCCATCCAGGGCTCCAGTCCCAGCGTAGATCTTGCTGACAGAGTCTCCGTTAACCGTCCACATGGACCTGAACACTTCCTGAAACCTGGCTACCAGCTGGGGCTTCTCTGTCAGACCCATGTCCTCTAGCTGCTTAGGTAACATCTAGGGGAGGAGAGGAGAGGGAGAAGGAGAGGAAGGGAGGAGGGGAAGGGAGGAGGAGGGGAAGGGAGGAGGAGGAGAGGGAGAGGGAGGAGAGGAAGGGAGGAGGAGAGGAGAGAGGGAGGAGAGGGAGGAGGAGGAGAGAGGGATGAGAGGAGGGATGGAGAGAGGGTAGAGAGTCAGGGTAGGAGATTCCTCGAATATGAGTCATGCTTTGCCAGCTACACATTCATGTCACAGAGGAGCTGCTTAAAATAGAGATCCATTAACTTAAAGTCCATGTGTGAGACTGAATGTGTGTGTCTCACCTCCAAAGCGAAGTAGGCCTGGACACTGTTGGTTCTGTCTAGACAGTCTAGACAGTTGGTCCTGAGGGTACCACTCTGAGACCTGGGAGAGGAGGAGGAGAAGGAGAGGAGGAGGAGAGGAGAAGAAGGAGAGGAAGAGGGGAGGAGAAGGAGGAGGAGAGGGGGAGAAGAGAATTGAGGATTTATTTTATTAGGATCCATTAGCTGCTGCCAAGGCAACCCTTCCCCATTAGCTGCTGCCAAGGCAACCCTTCCCCATTAGCTGCTGCCAAGGCAACCCTTCCCCATTAGCTGCTGCCAAGGCAACCCTTCCCCATTAGCTATTGCCAAGGCAACCCTTCCCCATTAGCTATTGCCAAGGCAACTCTTCCCCATTAGCTGCTGCCAAGGCAACTCTTCCCCATTAGCTGCTGCCAAGGCAACCCTTCCCCATTAGCTGCTGCCAAGGCAACCCTTCCCCATTAGCTGCTGCCAAGGCAACCCTTCCCCATTAGCTATTGCCAAGGCAACCCTTCCCCATTAGCTATTGCCAAGGCAACTCTTCCCCATTAGCTGCTGCCAAGGCAACCCTTCCCCATTAGCTGCTGCCAAGGCAACCCTTCCCCATTAGCTGCTGCCAAGGCAACCCTTCCCCATTAGCTATTGCCAAGGCAACCCTTCCCCATTAGCTGCTGCCAAGGCAACCCTTCCCCATTAGCTGCTGCCAAGGCAACCCTTCCCCATTAGCTGCTGCCAAGGCAACCCTTCCCCATTAGCTGCTGCCAAGGCAACCCTTCCCCATTAGCTATTGCCAAGGCAACTCTTCCCCATTAGCTATTGCCAAGGCAACCCTTCCCCATTAGCTGCTGCCAAGGCAACCCTTCCCCATTAGCTGCTGCCAAGGCAACCCTTTCCCATTAGCTGCTGCCAAGGCAACCCTTCCCCATTAGCTATTGCCAAGGCAACTCTTCTTAAGGTCCAAACAGGGTTTACATCATCAATAACCCATAACATTATGCAAGACATTATTACAATATAAAATCCACAATATCACAGAATTACAATGTGTGTGTGTGTGTGTGTGTGTGTGTGTGTGTGTGTGTGTGTGTGTGTGTATGTTAGAATGTGTGGCTCTTCACAGTCCCTGTGAGGTGTTGTGTAATACATATTTATTTTTTTAAATCTTCTTGCTTCAGTGACCTGACGCTTTAGTGACTTGATGCTTTAGTGACCTGACGCTTTAGTGACCTGACGCTTTATTGACCTGACGCTTTAGTGACCTGACGCTTTAGTGACCTGACGCTTTAGTGACATGACGCTTTAGTGACATGACGCTTTAGTGACCTGACGCTTTATTAGTGACCTGAGGCTTTAGTGACCTGAGGCTTTAGTGACCTGACGCTTTAGTGACTTGACGCTTTAGTGACCTGACGCTTTAGTGACCTGACGCTTTAGTGACCTGACGCTTTAGTGACCTGACGCTTTAGTGACCTGACGCTTTAGTGACCTGACGCTTTAGTGACCTGACGCTTTAGTGACCTGCGGCTTTAGTGACCTGAGGCTTTAGTGACCCGAGGCTTTAGTGACCTGAGGCTTCAGTGACCTGACGCTTCAGTGACCTGATGTGGAAGTCTGGACATGGAGACTGTGACCTTTGCTGGCATGTCTTGTGGGGTATCTATGGGTGTCTGATCTGTGTACTAGTCTTATGAACAGACAGCTCGGTGCTTTGGGGATTGTGAAGGGACCTCTGGTGGCATTGTGGGGGTATGCATGGGTGTGTGCTAGTCTTATGAACAGACAGCTCATGTCTTGTGGGGTATCTATGGGTGTCTGATCTGTGTACTAGTCGTATGAACAGACAGCTCATGTCTTGTGGGGTATCTATGGGTGTCTGATCTGTGTATGGGTGTGTGCTCGTCGTATGAACAGACAGCTCAGTGCTTTCAACATGTCAATACCGTTCACAAAGACAAGTAGTGATGAAGTCAATCTCTCCTCTACATTGAGCCAGGAGAGATGGACATGCATGTCATTGATTTTAGTTCTCTGTGTAGCCTAGTGGTTAGAGTGTAGAGGCGGCAGGGAGCCTAGTGGTTAGAGTGTAGAGGGGGCAGGTAGCCTAGTGGTTAGAGTGTAGAGGCGGCAGGGAGCCTAGTGGTTAGAGCGTAGAGGCGGCAGGGAGCCTAGTGGTTAGAGCGTAGAGGCGGCAGGGAGCCTAGTGGTTAGAGTGTAGAGGCGGCAGGTAGCCTAGTGGTTAGAGTGTAGAGGCGGCAGGTAGCCTAGTGGTTAGAGAGTAGAGGTGGCAGGTAGCCTAGTGGTTAGAGTGTAGAGGCGGCAGGGAGCCTAGTGGTTAGAGCGTAGAGGCGGCAGGTAGCCTAGTGGTTAGAGTGTAGAGGCGGCAGGTAGCCTAGTGGTTAGAGTGTAGAGGCGGCAGGTAGCCTAGTGGTTAGAGTGTAGAGGCGGCAGGTAGCCTAGTGGTTAGAGTGTAGAGGCGGCAGGTAGCCTAGTGGTTAGAGTGTAGAGGCGGCAGGGAGCCTAGTGGTTAGAGTGTAGAGGCGGCAGGTAGCCTTAGTGGTTAGCCTAGTGGTAGAGGTGGCAGGTAGCCTGTAGAGTGGTTAGAGTGAGGTGGCAGGTAGCCTAGTGGTTAGAGTGAGGCGGCAGGTAGCCTAGTGGTTAGAGTGTAGAGGCGGCAGGTAGCCTAGTGGTTAGAGTGTAGAGGCGGCAGGTAGCCTAGTGGTTAGAGCGTAGAGGTGAGATGGACATGCATGTCATTGATGTTAGTTCTCCGTGTATATTTAAGGTCTAGCCGTGCTGCTCTGTTCTGGGCATACAGTAATTTGCCTATGTCTCTCTTTGTGATACTTGAACATATGACTGGACAGTAGTCCAGCTGCGACAGATCTAGGGCCTGTAGGACCTGCCTTGTTGATAGTGTTGTTAAGAAGGTAGAAACTAGGGCCTGTAAGACCTGCCTTGTTGATAGTGTTGTTAAGAAGGTAGAAACTAGGGCCTGTAGGACCTGCCTTGTTGGTAGTGTTGTTAAGAAGGTAGAAACTAGGGCCTGTAGGACCTGCCTTGTTGATAGAGTTGTTAAGAAGGTAGAAACTAGGGCCTGTAGGACCTGCCTTGTTGATAGTGTTGTTAAGAAGGTAGAAACTAGGGCCTGTAGGACCTGCCTTGTTGATAGTGTTGTTAAGAAGGTAGAAACTAGAGCCTGTAGGACCTGCCTTGTTGATAGTGTTGTTAAGAAGGTAGAAACTAGGGCCTGTAGGACCTGCCTTGTTGATAGTGTTGTTAAGAAGGTAGAAACTAGGGCCTGTAGGACCTGCCTTGTTGGTAGTGTTGTTAAGAAGGTAGAAACTAGGGCCTGTAGGACCTGCCTTGTTGATAGAGTTGTTAAGAAGGTAGAAACTAGGGCCTGTAGGACCTGCCTTGTTGGTAGTGTTGTTAAGAAGGTAGAAACTAGGGCCTGTAGGACCTGCCTTGTTGATAGAGTTGTTAAGAAGGTAGAAACTAGGGCCTGTAGGACCTGCCTTGTTGATAGTGTTGTTAAGAAGGTAGAAACTAGGGCCTGTAGGACCTGCCTTGTTGATAGTGTTGTTAAGAAGGTAGAAACTAGAGCCTGTAGGACCTGCCTTGTTGATAGTGTTGTTAAGAAGGTAGAAACTAGGGCCTGTAG
This sequence comes from Oncorhynchus keta, assembly GCF_023373465.1. NCBI lineage: Eukaryota > Metazoa > Chordata > Actinopteri > Salmoniformes > Salmonidae > Oncorhynchus > Oncorhynchus keta. The sequence goes on from NC_068426.1 coordinate 3,661,031, forward strand.
GACCTGCCTTGTTGATAGTGTTGTTAAGAAGGTAGAAACTAGGGCCTGTAGGACCTGCCTTGTTGGTAGTGTTGTTAAGAAGGTAGAAACTAGGGCCTGTAGGACCTGCCTTGTTGATAGAGTTGTTAAGAAGGTAGAAACTAGGGCCTGTAGGACCTGCCTTGTTGATAGTGTTGTTAAGAAGGTAGAAACTAGAGCCTGTAGGACCTGCCTTGTTGATAGAGTTGTTAAGAAGGTAGAAACTAGGGCCTGTAGGACCTGCCTTGTTGATAGAGTTGTTAAGAAGGTAGAAACTAGGGCCTGTAGGACCTGCCTTGCTGATAGAGTTGTTAAGAAGGTAGAAACTAGAGCCTGTAGGACCTGCCTTGTTGATAGAGTTGTTAAGAAGGTAGAAACTAGGGCCTGTAGGACCTGCCTTGCTGATAGTGTTGTTAAGAAGGTAGAAACTAGGGCCTGTAGGACCTGCCTTGTTGATAGTGTTGTTAAGAAGGTAGAAACTAGGGCCTGTAGGACCTGCCTTGTTGATAGAAGTTGTTATAGAAGAAGGTAGAAACTAGGGCCTGTAGGACCTGCCTTGTTGATAGAGTTGTTAAGAAGGTAGAAACTAGAGCCTGTAGGACCTGCCTTGTTGATAGAGTTGTTAAGAAGGTAGAAACTAGGGCCTGTAGGACCTGCCTTGCTGATAGTGTTGTTAAGAAGGTAGAAACTAGGGCCTGTAGGACCTGCCTTGTTGATAGTGTTGTTAAGAAGGTAGAAACTAGAGCCTGTAGGACCTGCCTTGTTGATAGAGTTGTTAAGAAGGTAGAAACTAGGGCCTGTAGGACCTGCCTTGTTGGTAGTGTTGTTAAGAAGGTAGAAACTAGGGCCTGTAGGACCTGCCTTGTTGATAGAGTTGTTAAGAAGGTAGAAACTAGGGCCTGTAGGACCTGCCTTGTTGATAGTGTTGTTAAGAAGGTAGAAACTAGAGCCTGTAGGACCTGCCTTGTTGATAGAGTTGTTAAGAAGGTAGAAACTAGGGCCTGTAGGACCTGCCTTGTTGATAGAGTTGTTAAGAAGGTAGAAACTAGGGCCTGTAGGACCTGCCTTGCTGATAGAGTTGTTAAGAAGGTAGAAACTAGAGCCTGTAGGACCTGCCTTGTTGATAGAGTTGTTAAGAAGGTAGAAACTAGGGCCTGTAGGACCTGCCTTGCTGATAGTGTTGTTAAGAAGGTAGAAACTAGGGCCTGTAGGACCTGCCTTGTTGATAGTGTTGTTAAGAAGGTAGAAACTAGGGCCTGTAGGACCTGCCTTGTTGATAGAGTTGTTAAGAAGGTAGAAACTAGGGCCTGTAGGACCTGCCTTGCTGATAGTGTTGTTAAGAAGGTAGAAACTAGGGCCTGTAGGACCTGCCTTGTTGATAGTGTTGTTAAGAAGGTAGAAACTAGGGCCTGTAGGACCTGCCTTGTTGGTAGTGTTGTTAAGAAGGTAGAAACTAGGGCCTGTAGGACCTGCCTTGTTGATAGAGTTGTTAAGAAGGTAGAAACTAGGGCCTGTAGGACCTGCCTTGTTGATAGTGTTGTTAAGAAGGTAGAAACTAGAGCCTGTAGGACCTGCCTTGTTGATAGAGTTGTTAAGAAGGTAGAAACTAGGGCCTGTAGGACCTGCCTTGTTGATAGAGTTGTTAAGAAGGTAGAAACTAGGGCCTGTAGGACCTGCCTTGCTGATAGAGTTGTTAAGAAGGTAGAAACTAGAGCCTGTAGGACCTGCCTTGTTGATAGAGTTGTTAAGAAGGTAGAAACTAGGGCCTGTAGGACCTGCCTTGCTGATAGTGTTGTTAAGAAGGTAGAAACTAGGGCCTGTAGGACCTGCCTTGTTGATAGTGTTGTTAAGAAGGTAGAAACTAGAGCCTGTAGGACCTGCCTTGTTGATAGAGTTGTTAAGAAGGTAGAAACTAGGGCCTGTAGGACCTGCCTTGCTGATAGTGTTGTTAAGAAGGTAGAAACTAGGGCCTGTAGGACCTGCCTTGTTGATAGTGTTGTTAAGAAGGTAGAAACTAGGGCCTGTAGGACCTACCTTGTTGATAGTGTTGTTAAGAAGGTAGAGCAGTGATTTATTACAGACAGACTTCTCCTTATCTTAGCTACTGTTGTATCAACATGTTTTGACCATGACAGTTTTACAATCCAGGGTTTCTCCAAGAAGTTTAGCCTCCTCAATTGCCACATTATTCATTACAATATTTAGTTGATGTTTAGGGTTTAGTGAATTTGTCCCAAATACAATGCTTTTAGTTTTGGAAATATTTAGTACCATCTTATTAAATTGCCGCCCATTGTAAAACTAACTGCAGCTTTTAAGAGTTGCAGTGCTTTTCATTTGCTGTGGTAGCTGATGTGTTTAATGTTGAGTCATCAGCAAACATGGAGACAGGCTTTGTTTAATGCTAGTGGCAGGTCATTAGTCAAAAAAAATAATTAAAAAAAGTTTTAAAAAAGTGAGGGCTAAGTAAACTACCTTGAGGTATGCCAAACTCTACCTGGAGTTATACCAAACTCGACCTGGAGTTATGTCAAACTCTACCCGAAGGTATGCCAAACTCTACCCGAAGGTATGCCAAACTCTACCCGGAGGTATGCCAAACTCTACCCGGAGTTATGCCAAACTCTACCCGGAGTTATGCCAAACTCTACCCGGAGTTATGCCTAACTCTACCCGGAGGTATGCCAAACTCTACCCGGAGGTATGCCTAACTCTACCCGGAGGTATGTCAAACTCTACCCGGAGGTATGTCAAACTCTACCCGAAGGTATGCCTAACTCTACCCGAAGGTATGCCTAACTCTACCCGGAGGTATGTCAAACTCTACCCGGAGGTATGCCAAACTCTACCCGGAGGTATGCCAAACTCTACCCGGAGGTATGCCTAACTCTACCCGGAGGTATGCCTAACTCTACCCGGAGGTATGCCTAACTCTACCCGGAGGTATGTCAAACTCTACCCGGAGTTATGTCAAACTCTACCCGGAGTTATGCCTAACTCTACCCGGAGTTATGCCTAACTCTACCCGGAGTTATGCCTAACTCTACCCGGAGGTATGCCTAACTCTACCCAGAGGTATGCCTAACTCTACCCAGAGTTATGCCAAACTCTACCCGGAGTTATGCCAAACTCTACCCGGAGGTATGCCAAACTCTACCCGGAGGTATGCCAAACTCTACCCGGAGGTATGCCTAACTCTACCCGGAGGTATGCCTAACTCTACCCGGAGGTATGCCTAACTCTACCCGGAGGTATGCCTAACTCTACCCGGAGGTATGCCTAACTCTACCCGGAGGTATGCCTAACTCTACCCGGAGGTATGCCTAACTCTACCCGGAGGTATGCCTAACTCTACCCGGAGGTATGCCTAACTCTACCCGGAGGTATGCCTAACTCTACCCGGAGGTATGCCTAACTCTACCCGGAGTTATGCCAAACTCTACTCAGAGGTATGCCAAACTCTACCCGGAGTTATGCCAAACTCTACTCAGAGGTATGCCAAACTCTACCCGGAGGTATGCCAAACTCTACCCGGAGTTATGCCAAACTCTACTCAGAGGTATGCCAAACTCTACCCGGAGTTATGTCAAACTCTACCCGGAGGTATGTCAAACTCTACCCGGAGGTATGTCAAACTCTACCCGGAGGTATGCCAAACTCTACCCGGAGGTATGCCAAACTCTACCCGGAGTTATGCCAAACTCTACTCGGAGGTATGCCAAACTCTACCCGGAGGTATGCCTAACTCTACCCGGAGGTATGCCTAACTCTACCCGGAGGTATGTCAAACTCTACCCGGAGGTATGTCAAACTCTACCCGGAGTTATGCCTGACTCTACCCGGAGGTATGCCAAACTCTACCCGGAGGTATGTCAAACTCTACCCGGAGTTATGCCAAACTCTACTCAGAGGTATGCCTAACTCTACTCAGAGGTATGCCTAACTCTACCCGGAGGTATGCCAAACTCTACTCAGAGGTATGCCAAACTCTACTCAGAGGTATGCCAAACTCTACCCGGAGTTATGCCAAACTCTACTCAGAGGTATGCCAAACTCTACCCGGAGGTATGCCAAACTCTACCCGGAGGTATGCCTAACTCTACCCGGAGGTATGCCAAACTCTACCCGGAGGTATGCCTAACTCTACCCGGAGGTATGCCTAACTCTACCCGGAGGTATGCCTAACTCTACCCAGAGTTATGCCAAACTCTACTCAGAGGTATGCCTAACTCTACTCAGAGGTATGCCTAACTCTACCCGGAGGTATGCCTAACTCTACCCGGAGGTATGCCTAACTCTACCCGGAGGTATGCCAAACTCTACCCGGAGGTATGTCAAACTCTACCCGGAGGTATGCCAAACTCTACCCGGAGGTATGCCAAACTCTACCCGGAGTTATGCCAAACTCTACTCGGAGGTATGCCAAACTCTACCCGGAGTTATGCCAAACTCTACTCAGAGGTATCAAACTCTACCCGGAGGTATGCCAAACTCTACCCGGAGGTATGTCAAACTCTACCCGGAGGTATGTCAAACTCTACCCGGAGGTATGTCAAACTCTACCCGGAGGTATGTCAAACTCTACCCGGAGTTATGTCAAACTCTACCCGGAGGTATGCCAAACTCTACCCGGAGGTATGCCAAACTCTACCCGGAGGTATGCCAAACTCTACCCGGAGTTATGCCAAACTCTACCCGGAGTTATGCCAAACTCTACCCGGAGGTATGCCAAACTCTACCCGGAGTTATGCCAAACTCTACTCAGAGGTATGCCAAACTCTACCCGGAGTTATGTCAAACTCTACCCGGAGGTATGCCAAACTCTACCCGGAGGTATGCCAAACTCTACCCGGAGTTATGTCAAACTCTACCCGGAGGTATGCCAAACTCTACCCGGAGGTATGCCAAACTCTACCCGGAGTTATGTCAAACTCTACCCGGAGGTATGTCAAACTCTACCCGGAGGTATGTCAAACTCTACCCGGAGGTATGTCAAACTCTACCCGGAGGTATGTCAAACTCTACCCGGAGTTATGCCTGACTCTACCCGGAGGTATGCCTACCTCTACCCGGAGGTATGTCAAACTCTACCCGGAGGTATGTCAAACTCTACCCGGAGGTATGTCAAACTCTACCCGGAGTTATGCCTGACTCTACCCGGAGGTATGCCAAACTCTACCTGAAGGTATGCCAAACTCTACCCGGAGGTATGCCAAACTCTACCCGGAGGTATGCCAAACTCTACCCGGAGATATGTCAAACTCTACCCGGAGATATGTCAAACTCTACCCGGAGATATGTCAAACTCTACCCGGAGTTATGCCTGACTCTACCCGGAGGTATGCCAAACTCTACCCGAAGGTATGTCAAACTCTACCCGGAGGTATGCCTAACTCTACCCGGAGGTATGCCTAACTCTACCCGGAGGTATGCCTAACTCTACCCGGAGGTATGCCTAACTCTACCCGGAGGTATGCCTAACTCTACCCGGAGGTATGCCTAACTCTACCCAGAGTTATGACAAACTCTACCCGGAGGTATGCCTAACTCTACCCGGAGGTATGCCTAACTCTACCCGGAGGTATGCCTAACTCTACCCGGAGGTATGCCTAACTCTACCCGGAGGTATGCCTAACTCTACCCGGAGGTATGCCTAACTCTACCCGGAGGTATGCCAAACTCTACCCGGAGGTATGCCAAACTCTACCCGGAGGTATGCCAAACTCTACCCGGAGTTATGCCAAACTCTACCCGGAGTTATGCCAAACTCTACCCGGAGTTATGCCAAACTCTACTCTGAGGTATGCCAAACTCTACCCGGAGTTATGTCAAACTCTACCCGGAGGTATGCCAAACTCTACCCGGAGTTATGCCAAACTCTACCCGGAGTAATGTCAAACTCTACCCGGAGGTATGTCAAACTCTACCCGGAGGTATGCCAAACTCTACCCGGAGGTATGCCAAACTCTACCCGGAGTTATGTCAAACTCTACCCGGAGTTATGTCAAACTCTACCCGGAGGTATGCCTAACTCTACCCGGAGGTATGCCTAACTCTACCCGGAGGTATGTCAAACTCTACCCGGAGGTATGCCTAACTCTACTCAGAGGTATGCCTAACTCTACTCAGAGGTATGCCTAACTCTACCCGGAGGTATGCCAAACTCTACCCGGAGGTATGCCAAACTCTACCCGGAGGTATGCCAAACTCTACCCGGAGGTATGTCAAACTCTACCCGGAGTTATGCCAAACTCTACCCGGAGGTATGTCAAACTCTACCCGGAGGTATGTCAAACTCTACCCGGAGGTATGTCAAACTCTACCCGGAGGTATGTCAAACTCTACCCGGAGGTATGTCAAACTCTACCCGGAGGTATGTCAAACTCTACCCGGAGGTATGTCAAACTCTACCCGGAGTTATGTCAAACTCTACCCGGAGTTATGTCAAACTCTACCCGGAGTTATGCCTGACTCTACCCGGAGGTATGCCAAACTCTACCCGGAGTTATGTCAAACTCTACCCGGAGGTATGCCTAACTCTACCCGGAGGTATGCCTAACTCTACCCGGAGGTATGTCAAACTCTACCCGGAGGTATGCCTAACTCTACTCAGAGGTATGCCTAACTCTACTCAGAGGTATGCCTAACTCTACCCGGAGGTATGCCTAACTCTACCCAGAGGTATGCCTAACTCTACCCGGAGGTATGCCTAACTCTACCCGGAGGTATGCCTAACTCTACCCGGAGGTATGCCTAACTCTACCCGGAGGCATGTCAAACTCTACCCGGAGGCATGTCAAACTCTACCCGGAGGTATGCCAAACTCTACCCGGAGTTATGCCAAACTCTACTCAGAGGTATGCCAAACTCTACCCGGAGTTATGTCAAACTCTACCCGGAGGTATGTCAAACTCTACCCGGAGGTATGCCAAACTCTACCCGGAGGTATGCCAAACTCTACCCGGAGTTATGTCAAACTCTACCCGGAGGTATGCCTAACTCTACCCGGAGTTATGTCAAACTCTACCCGGAGGTATGTCAAACTCTACCCGGAGGTATGCCAAACTCTACCCGGAGGTATGCCAAACTCTACCCGGAGTTATGTCTAACTCTACCCGGAGGTATGCCTAACTCTACCCGGAGGTATGTCAAACTCTACCCGGAGGTATGTCAAACTCTACCCGGAGTTATGCCTGACTCTACCCGGAGGTATGCCTAACTCTACCCGGAGGTATGTCAAACTCTACCCGGAGGTATGTCAAACTCTACCCGGAGTTATGCCTGACTCTACCCGGAGGTATGTCAAACTCTACCCGGAGGTATGTCAAACTCTACCCGGAGGTATGCCAAACTCTACCCGGAGGTATGTCAAACTCTACCCGGAGGTATGTCAAACTCTACCCGGAGGTATGTCAAACTCTACCCGGAGGTATGTCAAACTCTACCCGGAGGTATGCCAAACTCTACCCGGAGGTATGCCAAACTCTACCCGGAGGTATGCCAAACTCTACCCGGAGGTATGCCAAACTCTACCCGGAGGTATGTCAAACTCTACCCGGAGGTATGTCAAACTCTACCCGGAGGTATGCCAAACTCTACCCGGAGGTATGTCAAACTCTACCCGGAGGTATGTCAAACTCTACCCGGAGGTATGTCAAACTCTACCCGGAGGTATGTCAAACTCTACCCGGAGGTATGTCAAACTCTACCCGGAGGTATGTCAAACTCTACCCGGAGGTATGTCAAACTCTACCCGGAGTTATGTCAAACTCTACCCGGAGTTATGTCAAACTCTACCCGGAGTTATGCCTGACTCTACCCGGAGGTATGTCAAACTCTACCCGGAGTTATGCCTGACTCTACCCGGAGTTATGTCAAACTCTACCCGGAGTTATGTCAAACTCTACCCGGAGTTATGCCAAACTCTACCCGGAGGTATGTCAAACTCTACCCGGAGTTATGTCAAACTCTACCCGGAGTTATGCCTAACTCTACCCGGAGGTATGTCTAACTCTACCCGGAGTTATGCCTAACTCTACCCGGAGGTATGTCAAACTCTACCCGGAGGTATGTCAAACTCTACCCGGAGTTATGCCTGACTCTACCCGGAGGTATGCCTAACTCTACCCGGAGGTATGCCTAACTCTACCCGGAGGTATGTCAAACTCTACCCGGAGTTATGTCAAACTCTACCCGGAGTTATGTCAAACTCTACCCGGAGTTATGCCTGACTCTACCCGGAGGTATGTCAAACTCTACCCGGAGTTATGCCTGACTCTACCCGGAGTTATGTCAAACTCTACCCGGAGTTATGCCAAACTCTACCCGGAGGTATGTCAAACTCTACCCGGAGTTATGTCAAACTCTACCCGGAGTTATGCCAAACTCTACCCGGAGGTATGTCAAACTCTACCCGGAGTTATGCCAAACTCTACCCGGAGGTATGTCAAACTCTACCCGGAGGTATGTCAAACTCTACCCGGAGGTATGTCAAACTCTACCCGGAGGTATGTCAAACTCTACCCGGAGGTATGTCAAACTCTACCCGGAGGTATGTCAAACTCTACCCGGAGGTATGTCAAACTCTACCCGGAGTTATGTCAAACTCTACCCGGAGTTATGTCAAACTCTACCCGGAGTTATGCCTGACTCTACCCGGAGGTATGTCAAACTCTACCCGGAGTTATGCCTGACTCTACCCGGAGTTATGTCAAACTCTACCCGGAGTTATGCCAAACTCTACCCGGAGGTATGTCAAACTCTACCCGGAGGTATGTCAAACTCTACCCGGAGGTATGTCAAACTCTACCCGGAGTTATGCCTGACTCTACCCGGAGGTATGTCAAACTCTACCCGGAGGTATGTCAAACTCTACCCGGAGGTATGTCAAACTCTACCCGGAGGTATGTCAAACTCTACCCGGAGGTATGCCAAACTCTACCCGGAGGTATGTCAAACTCTACCCGGAGGTATGTCAAACTCTACCCGGAGGTATGTCAAACTCTACCCGGAGGTATGTCAAACTCTACCCGGAGGTATGCCAAACTCTACCCGGAGGTATGTCAAACTCTACCCGGAGTTATGCCAAACTCTACCCGGAGGTATGTCAAACTCTACCCGGAGGTATGTCAAACTCTACCCGGAGGTATGTCAAACTCTACCCGGAGGTATGTCAAACTCTACCCGGAGGTATGTCAAACTCTACCCGGAGTTATGTCAAACTCTACCCGGAGTTATGTCAAACTCTACCCGGAGTTATGCCTGACTCTACCCGGAGGTATGTCAAACTCTACCCGGAGTTATGCCTGACTCTACCCGGAGTTATGTCAAACTCTACCCGGAGTTATGCCAAACTCTACCCGGAGGTATGTCAAACTCTACCCGGAGGTATGTCAAACTCTACCCGGAGTTATGTCAAACTCTACCCGGAGTTATGCCTAACTCTACCCGGAGGTATGTCTAACTCTACCCGGAGTTATGCCTAACTCTACCCGGAGTTATGTCAAACTCTACCC
>NC_068426.1:3675563-3733063 GCF_023373465.1 Oncorhynchus keta
AGTATCTGGAGTGCTTTGTTGATTGGGGTTGGGGTTATAGTATCTGGAGTGCTTTGTTGATTGGGGTTGGGGTTATAGTAAGGTTAGATGTATCTGGAGTGCTTTGTTGAGCATGTGTTCTCCCTACTTCATGCTGAACAGGTTAGGGTCAGGAGGGTTAGGGGTTAAGGGTTATAGGAGGAGTTCGGGGTTAAGGGTTATAGGAAGAGTTCGGGGTTAAGGGTTATAGGAAGAGTTCGGGGTTAAGGGTTATAGGAAGAGTTCGGGGTTAAGGGTTGTAGGGGTTAAGGTTATAGGAAGAGTTCGGGGTTAAGGGTTGTAGGGGTTAAGGGTTATAGGAGGAGTTCGGGGTTAAGGGTTATAGGAAGAGTTCGGGGTTAAGGGTTGTAGGGGTTAAGGGTTATAGGAGGAGTTCAGGGTTAAGGTTTATAGGAGGGGTTATAGGAGGGGTTATGTACCTGGAATGCTTTGCTGAGCATGTGTTCTCCCTCCTTCATGCCTAGCAGGTTGATGATCACCTGTTTCCCATACAGCCTCCTCAGAGCACTGAAGTGTCTGGAACACAGTCACATACACAGGTGAGATATCACCTAATACAGTCATATACACAGGTGAGATATCACCTAACACAGTCACATACACAGGTGAGATATCACCTAATACAGTCATATACACAGGTGAGATATCACCTAACACAGTCACATACACAGGTGAGATATCACCTAATACAGTCATATACACAGGTGAGATATCACCTAACACAGTCATATACACAGGTGAGATATCACTCTGGAACACAGTCACCTACACAGGTGAGATATCACTCTGGAACACAGTCACATACACAGGTGAGATATCACTGCCACAGTCATATACACAGGTGAGATATCACTCTGGAACACAGTCACCTACACAGGTGAGATATCACTCTGGAACACAGTCACATACACAGGTGAGATATCACTGCCACAGTCATATACACAGGTGAGATATCACTCTGGAACACAGTCACCTACACAGGTGAGATATCACTCTGGAACACAGTCACCTACACAGGTGAGATATCACTCTGGAACACAGTCACCTACACAGGTGAGATATCACTCTGGAACACAGTCACCTACACAGGTGAGATATCACTCTGGAACACAGTCACCTACACAGGTGAGATATCACTCTGGAACACAGTCACCTACACAGGTGAGATATCACTCTGGAACACAGTCACCTACACAGGTGAGATATCACTCTGGAACACAGTCACCTACACAGGTGAGATATCACTCTGGAATACAGTCACCTACACAGGTGAGATATCACTCTGGAACACAGTCACATACACAGGTGAGATATCACTCTGCAACACAGTCACATACACAGGTGAGATATCACTCTGGAATACAGTCACCTACACAGGTGAGATATCACTCTGGAACACAGTCATATACACAGGTGAGATATCACTCTGGAACACAGTCACCTACACAGGTGAGATATCACTCTGGAACACAGTCACATACACAGGTGAGATATCACCTAACACAGTCATATACACAGGTGAGATATCACTCTGGAACACAGTCACCTACACAGGTGAGATATCACTCTGCAACACAGTCACATACACAGATGAGATGTCACTGCCACAGTCACATACACAGATGAGATATCACTCCCACAGACACAGCCCCCCACCCCGCCCCACAGACAGAAGACCCCACACAGTCACATACACAGATGAGATGTCACTGCCACAGTCACACAGAAGACCCCCACAGACACAGTCCCACTCAGACAGAAGACCCCACTACAGAGAAGTCCCACTCAGACAGAAGACCCCACTACAGAGAAGTCCCACTCAGACAGAAGACCCCACTACAGAGAAGTCCCACTCAGACAGGGGATATTACAGGTGTAGGTAATGGTTTGCAGTCATGGTAACAACCACCTTGTACACTGAACACAAATATAAAACACAACATGCAACAATTTCAAAGATTTTACTGAGTTACATTTCATATACGGAAATCAGTCAATTTAAATGATTTCATGAGGCTCTAATCTATGGATTTCCCGACTGGGGTTACAGATATACATATGTTGGTTATGATGATGGTAGTGGATGAATGGCACGACAATGGGCCTCAGGATCTCGTCACAATATTTAAGTGTTTTCGTTGTCCGTAGCTTATGCCTGCCCATACCATAACCCCAGAGCAGGGTACCGCTCGCCCACACGGCCCCATACACACAGTCTGCCACCTGCCCGGTACAGTTGGAATCCATGAAGAGCACTCTTCTCCGTCGAAAGTAGCATTTTCCCCACTGAAGTCAGTTACAACGTGAAACTGAAGTCAGTTACAACGTGAAACTGCAGTCAGGTGAGCTTCCCTGGTGAGGATGACGAGCAAGCAGGTGAGCTTCCCTGGTGAGGATGAAGAGCACGCAGGTGAGCTTCCCTGGTGAGGATGACGAGCACGCAGGTGAGCTTCCCTGGTGAGGACGACGAGCACGCAGGTGAGCTTCCCTGGTGAGGACGATGAGCACGCAGGTCAGCTTCCCTGGTGAGGATGATGAGCACGCAGGTCAGCTTCCCTGGTGAGGACGATGAGCACGCAGGTCAGCTTCCGTGGTGAGGACGATGAGCACGCAGGTCAGCTTCCGTGGTGAGGATGACGAGCACGCAGGTGAGCTTCCCTGAGACGATTTCTGACAGTTTGTGTAGAAATTCTTCATTTGTGCACAACCCACAGTTTCATCAGCTGTCCGGGTGGCAGATCTCAGATGATCCCGCAGGGGAAGAAGTCGGATGTGGAGGTCCTGGGTTGGCGTGGTTACACGTGGTCTGCGGTTGTGAGGCTGGTTGTACGTACTGCCACATTCTCTAAAACAAGGTTGGAGGCGGATTATGGTAGAGAAATGAACATTACATTAACTGGCAACAGCTCTGGTGGACATTCCTGCAGTCAGCACGCCAACTGAACGCTCCCTCAAAACTTGAGACATCGGTGGCTTTGCTTTGTGTGACAAAACTTCACATTTTAGAGTGGCCTTTTATTGTCCCCAGCACAAGGTGCACCTGTGTAATGATCATGCTGTTTTATCAGCTTTTTTTATATGAAACACCTGTCAGGTGGATGGATTATCTTGGAAAATGAGAAATACTCACTAACAGGGATGTAAAACAAATGTGGGCACAACATTTGAGAGCAAATACGCTTTTTGTACATTTGGAAAAAATTTCTGGGAACTTTTATTTCAGCTCATGAGACATGTTACACATTTAGATCCTACTGCAGCCTTGCTAATGTCAACAAGACTAGAGTTTAATGTCTCTCTCTCTCTCTCTGTGACCTAGTAGAAGTAGACAGACACCTATTCCCTCTGTCTCCTCTATCCCCAATATGACTCTGGTCCAAAGTCTGCCCTATCCCCAATATGACTCTATGACTCTGGTCTCTGCCTCTCTATCCCCAATATGACTCTGGTCCAGAGTCTCACTATCCCCAATATGACTCTGGTCTCTGCTCTATCCCCAATATGACTCTGGTCTCTCACTATCCCCAATATGACTCTGGTCTCTGTGTGTGACCTAGTCCCCAATAGACAGACACTGGTCCCTCTGTAGTGCACTATCCCCAATATGACTCTGGTCCAAAGTAGTGCCCTATCCCCAATATGACTCTATGACTCTGGTCCAGAGTAGTGCCCTATCCCCAATATGACTCTGGTCCAGAGTAGTGCACTATCCCCAATATGACTCTGGTCCAGGGTAGTGCCCTATCCCCAATATGACTCTATGACTCTGGTCCAAAGTAGTGCACTATCCCCAATATGACTCTGGTCCAGAGTAGTGCCCTATCCCCAATATGACTCTGGTCCAAAGTAGTGCACTATCCCCAATATGACTCTGGTCCAGAGTAGTGCCCTATCCCCAATATGACTCTGGTCCAGAGTAGTGCCCTATCCCCAATATGACTCTGGTCCAGAGTAGTGCCCTATCCCCAATATGACTCTGGTCCAGAGTAGTGCCCTATCCCCAATATGACTCTGGTCCAGAGTAGTGCCCTATCCCCAATATGACTCTGGTCCAGAGTAGTGCCCTATAGAAGGATCATAGGATGTCATTTAGGATGCACACAGTGTCCAGTCTTATCTGGTGGCCCAGAACTTTCCTTTCAACCAACTGCATCAGTATAAAGCTCATCATCTTGGGGAAAGAGGGGTGTCTCCTCTCACTACTGTAAAGTTTACACAGCTAACAAGACTAATTACCTCTCAAAAGCCGGTGCGTTGGCCTCGTACCCTCTGGAGAGCTTGACACGATGAGAGCCCACCTTTAGGAGAGAGAGAGACAGGGAGAGAGAGAGAGACAGGGAGACAGAGAGAGAGACAGAGAGAGAGACAGAGAGACAGACAGAGAGAGAGACAGAGAGAGAGACAGAAGAGAGACAGAAGAGAGACAGAAGAGACAGACGAGAGAGAGAGACAGAAGAGAGAGAGAGACAGGGAAGAGAGAGACAGAGAGAGAGAGGGAGAGAGGGAGGGAGAGAGAGAGAGAGAGAGGGAGAGAGAGAGGGAGAGAGAGAGAGAGAGAGAGAGAGAGAGAGAGAGAGAGAGAGAGAGAGAGAGACAGGGAGAGAGACAGGGAGAGAGAGAGACAGGGAGGAGAGAGAGAGAGACAGGGAGAGAGAGAGACAAGGAGAGAGACAGGGAGAGAAAGAGGGTGAGAGAGAAAGACAGCAGGGTCATGTGGTCATCCTCTGTAGTACCCAGATACACCCATCACTAGGGAGTCGAATGAACACACTAAGGTTATTATCGTAAACAAAAACTAAATCATAAAAAAAAATTAACTATTCAGTACAATGAATTAAAATATTTAACAAACCTGTTTGAGAGACTAAAACTTTACTTCAACTATTATATTAGACTCAAAACGAGAGGTCGATTTCAAATTTACTTAATCGGTAAATTGGCCTTTTCGGTCGGCAATTATGGCCGATTACATTGCAATCCACGAGGAAACTGTGTGGCAGGCTGACCACCTGTTACGCGAGTGCAGCGTCAAAAGGACCTTGGCGAGTTGCTAGCTAGCATTAAACTTATCTTGTAAAAAACTATCAATCTTCACATAATCACTAGTTAACTACACATGGTTGATGATATTACTAGGTTAACTAGCTTGTCCTGCGTTGTATATAATCAATGCGATGCCTTTTCTTTTGTCATCGAATCACAGCCTAATTCAACTTCGCCAAACGGGTGATGATTTAACAAAAGCGCATTCGCGAAAAAAGCACATTCGTTGTACGAATGTACCCAACCATAAACATCAATGCCTTTCTTAAAATCAATACACAGAACTATATATATATTTTTAAACCTGCATATTTAGTTAAATAAATGCATGTTAGCAGGCAATATTAACCAGGGATATTGTGTCAATTGTCTTGCGTTTCAGTGCAAGCAGAGTCAGGGTAATAATGCAGCAGTTTGGGCCACCTGGCTCGTTGCGAACGGTTTCTCTTCCTAACAAAGTCAATCATTAATTTGCCAGAATTTTACATAATTGTCAAAACAACATAAAAAAAAAAAGACATGGTATCTAGAACAAGATTTTTTTTTAAACGAGCTGAAACAAGCCACCTATGATTCCCCCATATGGCTGCTGCTTTTCTCCTAGCAATCTGGCCGTCCAGAATCATTATCCTTCTGCCTCTGAGATGAGCAAGTAGCATTTGGTCTATGGGGTATTCATGGAAAAGCATTCCAGCTGGTTGAGAGGATGCCAAGATGAAGTGTGCAAAGCTGTTCATCAAAGCAAAAGAGTGGCTACTTTCGAAGAATCTCAAATATAAAAATATATTTTGATTTGTTAAACACTGTTTTGGTTACTACATGATTCCATATGTGTTATTTTATAGTTTTGATGTCTTCACTATTATTATTCTACAATGTAAAAAAATAAAGAAAAACCATTGAATGAGTGCATGTGTCCAAACTGTTGATTGGTTGATTGTATATTCACATCTTTAAATCAGGTTACAGACCAGTTAACGAGACCTAAGACCTCTAGACTTAGTGAGTGCAACAATATTAGCTGGCTAGTTATTGGTTTAGTAACAGATGCTAGCAGTGTACTATATATATATATATATATATATATATAGGGAAAAGGGTGGCATCGGGCTCTGGTCTAAAGTAGTGCACAATATAGGGAATAGGTTGGCATCGGGCTCTGGTCCAAAGTAGTGCACAATATAGGGAATAGGTTGGCATCGGGCTCTGGTCCAAAGTAGTGCACAATATAGGGAATAGGTTGGCATCGGGCTCTGGTCCAAAGTAGTGCACAATATAGGGAATAGGTTGGCATCGGGCTCTGGTCTAAAGTAGTGCACTATATAGGGAATAGGGTGCCATGGGGCTCTGGTCTAAAGTAGTGCACTATATAGTGAATAGGGTGCCATGGGGCTCTGGTCTAAAGTAGTGCACTATATAGGGAATAGTGTGCCATAGGGCTCTGGTCTAAAGTAGTGCACTATATAGGGAATAGGGTGGCATTTCAGCCTGGGTGTCTGTCACGGACAGAGGGACTGGCGTGTCCTAAACAGGGGGAGGAAGCAGTCCTCCATTGTCCTGGTGTCTGTCAGAATCCGCATGCTCTCTCTCTGGCTCCGCCTCAATCTGTCCATCTGTCTCAATCTGTCCATCTGTCCGTTTCTACCTTACTGGCCTCTCTTTCCTCCTCTCATTTTTTGCACAGACTGAGTCACACTGAGTGAGTCACAGACGCAGCTAAGTACACACACACCTCATGCTCTCACTCCACACACACACACACCTCACGCTCTCACTCCACACACACACCTCACACTCTCACACACACACAGGCGCACACACCTCACACCTCTCCACACACACACACACACACACACACACACACACACACACACACACACACACACACACACACACACACACACACACACACACACACAGAAGGGATATTGGTAAATGCTCCTTGAGGCTCTGTCTCCCCCCACTACGGGCCTCAGCCTGTTTCCCCCTCAGCCTCCTCCGTCAAATCAACACCATCCGTCCTCTCCCCTTTGCCTCAGGTAGGTGTACCTGAACATATGACTGTTTGTGTGTGTGATTTATCACCACCCATGTTCACAGTCATGCAGCTAGCCTGGGCATTACATCACCCTCTGCCTGTCCTCACAGTGCTTATTACAAGTCCCACTCCAGCTATTATTTTCCTGTTGAAATACAATACTCCAAGTACAAATACAGTCAAGTACACACACATAAGGGTAAAAAAAATATATATATATATGTTTTGAGCAAAATAGATGTTTTTTGTTTGTTTGTTGTTTTGTGACACAGGTGCAGAATTCAAGGTTTGGCCATTGAAGGAGGAGGTCTGACTGTGAGTAAAACAATAGCGAATAAATTGAACACCTGGACAACCTATTGAGATGAGCCTCTTCAGTCAGTCTGCCAATACACACGCTTCTAGGGAGGCTAGAGGTCTTGAATAATTAATGTGTTACACAGAGGTTACCGTTACATTCTACAGGCCTAGAAACTGCACAGGACACACAGCCATGGTTTACTATACAGCCATGGTTTACTACACAGCCATGGTTTACTATACAGCCATGGTTTACTACACAGCCATGGTTTACTACACAGCCATGGTTTACTATACAGCCATGGTTTACTATACAGCCATGGTTTACTACACAGCCATGGTTTACTGCCCACAGCCATGATTTACTACACAGCCATGGTTTACTACACAGCCATGGTTTACTACACAGCCATGGTTTACTACACAGCCATGGTTTACTGCCCACAGCCATGGTTTACTGCCCACAGCCATGGTTTACTACACAGCCATGGTTTACTACACAGCCATGGTTTACTGCCCACAGCCATGGTTTACTGCCCACAGCCATGGTTTACTACACAGCCATGGTTTACTACACAGCCATGGTTTACTACACAGCCATGGTTTACTACACAGCCATGGTTTACTACACAGCCATGGTTTACTACACAGCCATGGTTTACTATACAGCCATGGTTTACTACACAGCCATGGTTTACTGCCCACAGCCATGGTTTACTACACAGCCATGGTTTACTACACAGCCATGGTTTACTACACAGCCATGGTTTACTACACAGCCATGGTTTACTATACAGCCATGGTTTACTGTACAGCCATGGTTTACTGTACAGCCATGGTTTACTATACAGCCATGGTTTACTGTACAGCCATGGTTTACTGTACAGCCATGGTTTACTGTACAGCCATGGTTTACTGTACAGCCATGGTTTACTGTACAGCCATGGTTTACTATACAGCCATGGTTTACTATACAGCCATGGTTTACTACACAGCCATGGTTTACTATACAGCCATGGTTTACTACACAGCCATGGTTTACTACACAGCCATGGTTTACTATACAGCCATGGTTTACTACACAGCCATGGTTTACTACACAGCCATGGTTTACTACACAGCCATGGTTTACTATACAGCCATGGTTTACTACACAGCCATGGTTTACTACACAGCCATGGTTTACTACACAGCCATGGTTTACTATACAGCCATGGTTTACTACACAGCCATGGTTTACTACACAGCCATGGTTTACTATACAGCCATGGTTTACTATACAGCCATGGTTTACTGCCCACAGCCATGGTTTACTACACAGCCATGGTTTACTATACAGCCATGGTTTACTACACAGCCATGGTTTACTATACAGCCATGGTTTACTATACAGCCATGGTTTACTGCCCACAGCCATGGTTTACTACACAGCCATGGTTTACTATACAGCCATGGTTTACTACACAGCCATGGTTTACTACACAGCCATGGTTTACTACACAGCCATGGTTTACTATACAGCCATGGTTTACTATACGCCATGGTTTACTACACAGCCATGGTTTACTACACAGCCATGGTTTACTACACAGCCATGGTTTACTACACAGCCATGGTTTACTACACAGCCATGGTTTACTACACAGCCATGGTTTACTACACAGCCATGGTTTACTACACAGCCATGGTTTACTATACAGCCATGGTTTACTACACAGCCATGGTTTACTATACAGCCATGGTTTACTATACAGCCATGGTTTACTGCCCACAGCCATGGTTTACTACACAGCCATGGTTTACTATACAGCCATGGTTTACTATACAGCCATGGTTTACTACAGCCATGGTTTACTACACAGCCATGGTTTACTATACAGCCATGGTTTACTATACAGCCATGGTTTACTACACAGCCATGGTTTACTACACAGCCATGGTTTACTACACAGCCATGGTTTACTACACAGCCATGGTTTACTATACAGCCATGGTTTACTACACAGCCATGGTTTACTATACAGCCATGGTTTACTATACAGCCATGGTTTACTACACAGCCATGGTTTACTATACAGCCATGGTTTACTACACAGCCATGGTTTACTACACAGCCATGGTTTACTACACAGCCATGGTTTACTATACAGCCATGGTTTACTATACAGCCATGGTTTACTACACAGCCATGGTTTACTACACAGCCATGGTTTACTACACAGCCATGGTTTACTATACAGCCATGGTTTACTACACAGCCATGGTTTACTATACAGCCATGGTTTACTATACAGCCATGGTTTACTGCCCACAGCCATGGTTTACTACACAGCCATGGTTTACTATACAGCCATGGTTTACTATACAGCCATGGTTTACTACACAGCCATGGTTTACTACACAGCCATGGTTTACTATACGCCATGGTTTACTACACAGCCATGGTTTACTACACAGCCATGGTTTACTACACAGCCATGGTTTACTATACAGCCATGGTTTACTACACAGCCATGGTTTACTACACAGCCATGGTTTACTACACAGCCATGGTTTACTACACAGCCATGGTTTACTACACAGCCATGGTTTACTACACAGCCATGGTTTACTATACAGCCATGGTTTACTATACAGCCATGGTTTACTATCCACAGCCATGGTTTACTGCCCACAGCCATGGTTTACTGCCCACAGCCATGGTTTACTGCCCACAGCCATGGTTTACTATACAGCCATGGTTTACTATACAGCCATGGTTTACTATACAGCCATGGTTTACTATACAGCCATGGTTTACTATACAGCCATGGTTTACTGCCCACAGCCATGGTTTACTATACAGCCATGGTTTACTGCCCACAGCCATGGTTTACTATACAGCCATGGTTTACTGCCCACAGCCATGCTGCTGGAGACTTCACTGAGACTTTTGTTTTGCTGCTACTAGAAACCTGTCCAGGGGATGTTCTTGTACATCAAACTGCCTCACGCTACAGAAACAGGAGATGGGCTCCTGCCCTGTGGGCCGTTCTGGCTCGGACAAGGCTACTTACAACTTACTACCAAAGTAACCTTGTCCCCTGGCTAAATTGCCAGAGAGACAGCTGATGGATGGGATTACTACCAAAGCCTCTTCCGGTAGCCTGGTGGTTCAGCCTGTTTTTATCAGCCAACTCCTCTCGGTGTCCATTCATTGTTATGTAATGGCTTGTCTACCATAGAAGAAGGTGTCTCTCTGTATGGCTTGTCTACCATAGAAGAAGGTGTCTCTCTGTATGGCTTGTCTACCATAGAAGAAGGTGTCTCTCTGTATGGCTTGTCTACCATAGAAGAAGTTGTCTCTCTGTATGGCTTGTCTACCATAGAAGAAGGTGTCTCTCTGTATGGCTTGTCTACCATAGAAGAAGGTGTCTCTCTGTATGGCTTGTCTACCATAGAAGAAGGTGTCTCTCTGTATGGCTTGTCTACCATAGAAGAAGGTGTCTCTCTGTATGGCTTGTCTACCATAGAAGAAGGTGTCTCTCTGTATGGCTTGTCTACCATAGAAGAAGGTGTCTCTCTGTATGGCTTGTCTACCATAGAAGAAGTTGTCTCTCTGTATGGCTTGTCTACCATAGAAGAAGGTGTCTCTCTGTATGGCTTGTCTACCATAGAAGAAGCTGTCTCTCTGTATGGCTTGTCTACCATAGAAGAAGCTGTCTCTCTGTATGGCTTGTCTACCATAGAAGAAGTTGTCTCTCTGTATGGCTTGTCTACCATAGAAGAAGCTGTCTCTCTGTATGGCTTGTCTACCATAGAAGAAGCTGTCTCCATGTGTGACTCATCTACCATAGAAGAAGCTGTCTCTCTGTGTGACTCATCTACCATAGAAGAAGCTGTCTCCATGTGTGACTCATCTACCATAGAAGAAGCTGTCTCTCTGTATGGCTCGTCTACCATAGAAGAAGCTGTCTCCATGTGTGACTCATCTACCATAGAAGAAGCTGTCTCTCTGTATGGCTCGTCTACCATAGAAGAAGCTGTCTCTCTGTGTGACTCATCTACCATAGAAGAAGTTGTGAAACCCCTCCAGTCTCCTCCTCACATACAGAGCCTTCAGAAAGTATTCATAGCCCTTGACTTACTCCACATTTTGTTGTTACAGCCTGAATTCAAAATGGATTAATTACATTTTCTCACGACCCTATCGTCACACAATACTTCATAATGACGTCACAATACTCCACAATGACGTCACAATACTCCACAATGACGTCACAATACTCCACACTGACGTCACAATACTCCACAATGACGTCACAATATTCCACACTGACGTCACAATATTCCATAATGACGTCACAATACTCCATAATGAAGTAATAATTGTACATTTATTGAAAATGAAATTCAGAAATACCTCATATCCATAAGTATTCACACGCCTGAGTCTATACTTGTAGAAGCACCTTTGGCAGCGATTACAGCTGTCTCTTTCTGGCTGAGTCTCTAAGAGCTTTTCACACCTGGATTGTGCAACATTTGCCCATTATTCTTTTCTAAAATCTTCAAACTCTTGTCAAATTGCTTGTTGATCATTGCTAGACAACCATTTTTCAGGTCTTATCATAGATTTATGTAAAAACTGCAAAAATAAAAAAATTGTAACAAACTATTGAAAACGCTATTGTGTTATTTAAAATAAAAATGACCGTAGACCGTCATAAAGATTATTAAAACATTTGCGATAATATGAAACGTATTAATTACACTTTTAGAATGTTAAAAGTGTTTTTACTATTAACTACATTTTTACTTCTGATTTTATTTAGGTTTGCCATAACAAAGGGTTTGTATACTTATCGACTCAAAACATTTCATATTTTCATTTGTAAATCATTTGTAAAAAATGTGTCAAAACATAATTCTACTTTTGACATTATGGGGTATTGTCTGTGTGGGCCAGTGACACAACATCTAAATGTAATTCGTTTTTAAATTCAGGCTGTAACACAATAAAATGTGGAGTAAGTCAAGAGGTGTGAATACTTTCTGAAGGCTCTGTAACTTTCAGTGACGGATGGTATTATAGCGGAACAGCTGTCTGCCATGTTGGTTTCTATCTCCACGTAGCGACGCACAAAAAAACAGCCTGTTGATGAGAAGGTCGAAGGAGAATGGCAAGAACCGTACAAGCTAACAGGCAGGGCCACAAACAGGCAAATAACGGCGCAGTACAACAGTTGTGAACAGAACGACATTTTGGAACCCACAACACATGGGCGATTGCATCAGACTACCACAACTTGTTCCACTCCTATCAGCTAAAAACAAGAAGAAGTGGTTCCAGTGGACACGTGATCACCAACACTGAAAAATAGCATGTTGCGTCATGCTGATGGCAGAGTCAGGATTTGGCATAAGCAGCAAGAAACCATGGCCCCATCCTGTCTGTTGTCAACAGTACAGGCTGGTGGTGGTGGTGTAATGGTGAGGGGAATGTTTTCCTGCCACACGTTAGGTTCCTTGATACCAATTGAGCAATATTTCCACGCCCCGAAGAATTCAGGCTGTTATGGAGGCAAATGTGGGTCCGACATGGTACTAAATGGGTGTATCTAATAAACTGGCCACTGTGTGTATATTTAGAAAAGGATCAGCCAGCCCAATGTTAAAATACACTACCGTTCAAAAGTTTGGGGTCACTTAGAAATGTCCTTGTTATTGAAAGAAAAGCAAGTTTTTTGGCCATTAAAATAACATCAGAAATACAGTGTAGACATCGTTAATGTTGTAAATTACTATTGTAGCTGGAAACGGCAGATTTTTTATGGAATATCTACATAGGCGTCAAGAAGTCCATTAACAGCAACTGTCACTCGTGTTCCAATTGCACATTGTGTTAGCTAATCCAAGTTTATAATTTTAAAAGGATAATTGATCATTAGAAAAGCCTTTTGAGGCCTCCCGGGTGGCGTAGTGGTTAAAGACACTGTGCTGCAGCGCCACCTGTGCCATCAGAGTCCCTGGCTCTGTCGTAACCGGCCGCGACCTGGAGGTCCGTGGGGCGACGCACAATTGGCCTAGCGTCGTCCGGGTTAGGGAGGGCTTGGTCGGTAGGGGTGTCCTTGTCTCATCGCGCACAAGCGACTCCTGTGGCGGGCCGGGCGCAGTGCGCGCTAACCAAGGTTGCCAGGTGCACGGTGTAAGAAGCAGTGCGGCTTGCTTGGGTTGTGTATCGGAGGACGCATGACTTTCAACCTTCGTCTCTCCCGAGCCCGTACGGTAGTTGTAGCGATGAGACAAGATAGTAGCTACTAAACAATTGGATACCACGAAATTGGGGAGAAAAAGAGGTAAAATGAAAATAAAATAAAAAGCCTTTTGCAATTATGTGAGCACAGCTGAAAACTGTTGTTCTTATTGAAGAATCAATAAAACTGGCCTTCTTTAGACTAATTGAGTATCTGGAGCATAAGCATTTGTGGTCTCGATTACAGGCTCCAAATTGCCCGAAACAAAGAACTTTCTTCTGAAACTAGTCAGTCTATTCTTGTTCTGGGAAATTAAGGCTATTCCATGTGAGAAATTGCCAAGAAACTGAAGATCTCGTACAACGCGGTGTACTACTCCCTTCACAGAACAGCACAGACTGGCTCTAACCAGATTAGAAAAAGGAGTGGGAGGCCCCGGTGCACAACTGAGCAAGAGGACAAGTACATTAGAGTGTCTAGTTTGAGAAACAGATGCCTCACAAGTCCTCAACTGGCAGCTTCATTAAATAGTACCCACAAAACACCAGTCTCAACGTCAACAGTGAAGAGGCGACTCCAGGATGCTGGCCCTCCGCTGCAAAGAAACCTATACTAAAGGACAGCAATAAGAAGAAGAGACTTGCTTGGGCCAAGAAACACAAGCAATGGTCATTAGACCGTTGAAAATCTGTCTTTTGGTCTGATGAGTCCAAATTTGAGATTTTTGGGTTCCAACCGCTGTGTCTTTGTGAGAGGCAGAGTAGGTGAACGGATGATCGCCACATGTGTGGTTTCCACCGTGAAGCATGGAGGAGGAGGTGTGATGGGCTTTGCAGGTGACTGTGATTTATTAAGAATTCAAGGCACACTTGACCAGCATGGCTACCACAGCATTCTTTAGCAATATGCCATACCATCTGGTTGGCGCTTAGTGGGACTATAATTTGTTTTCAACAGGACAATGACCCAACACACCTTCAGGCTTTGTAAAGGCTATTTGGCCAAGAAGGAGAGTGATGGAGTGCTGCATCAGATGACCTGGCCTCCACAATCACCTGACCTCAACCCAGTTGAGATGGTTTGGGATGTATTGGACCGCAAAGTGAAGGAAAAGCAGCCAACAAGTGCTCAGAATTTGTGGGAACTCCTTCAAGACTGTTGGAAAATTATTCTAGGTGAAGCTGGTTGAGAGAATGCCAAGAGTGTGCAAAGCTGTCATTACGGCAAAAAGTGGCTACTTTGAAGAATCTAAAATATATTTTGATTTGTTTAACCTCTCTTGGGTAGGGGGAATTATTTTCACCTCCGGATGAAAAGCGTGCCCAAAGTAAACTGCCTGCTACTCAGACCCAGAAGCTAGGATATGCATATACCGTGGGGCAAAAAAGTATTTAGTCAGCCACCAAGTTCTCCTACTTCAAAAGATGAGAGATGCCTGTAATTTTCATCATAGGTACACTTCAACTATAACAGACAAAATGAGGGGGAAAAAATCCAGAAAATTACATTGTAGGATTTTTTATGAATTTATTTGCAAATTATTCCGGTTGAAATATTATCGATTATTTAGGCTAAAAATAACCTGAGGATTGATTATAAACATCGTTTGACATGTTTCTACAGACTTTATCTATTTGGAATTTCCGTCTGCCTGTTATGACCGCATTTGAGCCATTGGATTACTTAACAATTAGCGCCAACAAAATTGAGGTTTTTGGATATAAAGAGGAACTTACTCGAACAAAACAAACATTTATTGTGTAACTGGGAGTCTTTTGATTGCAACCATACGAAGATAAAAGGTAAGTGATTCATTTTATTGCTATTTCTGACTTTCGTCACTAATCTACTTGGCTGGTAACTGTATGTAATGTTTTGTGTGCTTGAGCTCTGTCCTCAGATAATCGCATGGTCTGCTTTCGCCGTAAAGCCTTTTTGAAATCTGACACAACGGCTGGATTAACAACAAGTTAAGCTTTATTTATTACACTTGTGATTTCATGGAAGTTAAACATTTCTAGTCATTTAATTAGCATTCGGCGCTCTGCAATTTCACCGGATGTTGGCCAGTGAACCCTATAGAGGTTAACACTTTTTTGATAACTACATGATTCCATGTGTGTTAATTCATAGTTTTGATGTCTTTACTATTATTCTACAATGTAGAAATTAGTAAAAAATAAAGAAAAACCCTGGAATGAGTAGGTGTGTCCAAACTGTTGACTGGTACTGTATTTGGTTTGAGTGTGCGATCCTACTGAAGTCAATATTTACAGCTTCCATATTGTTGTCAGGTGCAGACCCATCGTCTTACCTGTATTCCTGGTTGCTCCCAGAACAGAGGAATGGAACCACGGATCTGGATGAAGGAAGACACCTGGTCATCCAGGAAGATCACCTGCAGACAGAAGAAGAAGGAAGAAGATAGAAGGAAGAAGACAGAAGAAGGAAGAAGACAGAAGACAAAAGAAGAAGGTGACAGAAGGAGAAGGTGACAGAAGAAGAAGGTGACAGAAGGAGAAGGTGACAGAAGAAGAAGGTGACAGAAGGAGAAGGTGACAGAAGGAGAAGGTGACAGAAGGAGAAGGTGACAGAAGAAGAGAGAAGAAGAAGGTGACAGAAGAAGAAGACAGAAGACAAAAGAAGAAGAAGACGGAAGACAGAAGAAGAAGGTGACAGAAGAAGAAGGTGACAGAAGAAGAAGGTGACAGAAGGAGAAGGTGACAGAAGAAGAAGGTGACAGAAGGAGAAGGTGACAGAAGGAGAAGGTGACAGAAGAAGAAGGTGACAGAAGAAGAGAGAAGAAGAAGGTGACAGAAGAAGAAGACAGAAGACAAAAGAAGAAGAAGACGGAAGACAGAAGAAGAAGGTGACAGAAGAAGAAGGTGACAGAAGAAGAAGGTGACAGAAGAAGAAGGTGACAGAAGAAGACAGAAGAACAATACTTTAGTCATCCATAGAAGACAGTCATTTGTCTCCCAGGTCCTCTGACATACACAACCATACATTTATTTACTTTTGTTTTTTAACCCTTAATTTAACTAGTCGAGTCAGTTAAGAACACATTCTTATTTACAATGACGTCCTAGGAACAGTGGGTTAACTGCCTTGTTCAGGGGGCAGAACGACAGATTTTTACCTTGTCAGCTCGGGGATTCGATCCAGCAACCTTTCAGTTACTGGCCCAAATGCTCTAACCACTAGGCTACCTGCCACCTCTACACTCTAACCACTAGACTACCTGCCGCCTCTACACTCTAACCACTAGGCTACCTGCCACCTCTACACTCTAACCACTAGGCTACCTGCCGCCCCTCCACTCTAACCACTAGGCTACCTCTAACCACTCTACCTGCCGCCCTCCACTCTAACCACTAGGCTACCCTCCACTCTAACCACTCTACCCTACCACCTCTAACCAACCACTAGGCTACCTGGCGCCTCTACACTCTAACCACTAGGCTACCCTACCGCCTCTACACTCTAACCACTAGGCTACCTGGCGCCCCTACACTCTAACCACTAGGCTACCTGGCGCCCCTACACTCTAACCACTAGGCTACCTGCCACCTCTACACTCTAACCACTAGGCTACCTGGCGCCCCTACACTCTAACCACTAGGCTACCTGGCGCCCCTACACTCTAACCACTAGGCTACCTGGCGCCCCTACACTCTAACCACTAGGCTACCTGCCCCCTCTACACTCTAACCACTAGGCTACCTGCCCCCTCTACACTCTAACCACTCTCCTCCAAACCACTAGGCTACCTGCCGCTCCTCCCTCTAACCACTCTAACCACCACTAGGCTACCTGCCGCCCCTCCACTCTAACCACTAGGCTACCTGGCGCCTCTACACTCTAACCACTAGGCTACCCTACCACCTCTACACTCTAACCACTAGGCTACCTGGCGCCTCTACACTCTAACCACTAGGCTACCCTACTGCCTCTACACTCTAACCACTAGGCTACCTGCCGCCCCCCCACTCTAACCACTAGACTACCTGCCGCCTCTACACTCTAACCACTAGGCTACCTGCCGCCCCATACTATAGTCAGAGAGATATATATGGACGCACAGACTCAGACACTAGTGTGGATAGGCCGGAGTAGAGGACAGCCACAGTCCCTAGAGAAACGTTAGTTATTCCCTTCTGTAATTGTTGTGATTAAGGTTGGTATGAAATGAAATATGAATACATAGGACAGTGTTAATGTTGCTATTACAGATGGGCATGATTATTCGAATATCAAGAGCGGAAGTTAGTATTCGATTAATTGGGAGAGTATACCTTTTTTTTTTTTGATAATTACAAAGCCTTGTGAAAACCATGTGACATTGCTACAATAGACCATTTACATGTAAAACGTGAATAGTAAAACAAACATTTTAATGACAAGTTTTTTTTTTTACGTCTCCCTCCCACGAGACCAACCTGTTCAGTCTCTACGAAGTTGGCCACCTGTCCGTCATCGTTGGCCCCTCGGACGTTGAAGCGCGTCCCGGCCCTCTCTGAGCTGAGGCGGGAGATGACGCAGGCCTTGGCCTGTTTGTGACCTGCGTAGATCGTCCTGATCTCCACCCCGCCGCACATCAACCTCAACAACCAGTCATCACAGTTCACACCGTAGTGCTTTAGGTGAAGGTGAAGGGACTGATTCCTAGGGGAGACGAGATACACGTCAACCAAACTACACAGCAGGTGCATGTCATAAGAGCCATGATGCACTAAGCGCAACGCCAGCAGATCAGCCACACTATGAGACTGCATATGAGATGCAAAGTGAGCTTTAGGATAATGAGGTGCAATATGAGCTATGATTATGAGGTGCAATATGAGCATTAGGATAATGAGGTGCAATATGAGCATTAGGATAATGAGGTGCAATATGAGCATTAGGATAATGAGGTGCAATATGAGCAGCGATAATTAGGTGCAATATGAGCTTTAGGATAATGAGCATTAGGATAATGAGGTGCAATATGAGCATTAGGATAATGAGGTGCAATATGAGCATTAGGATAATGAGGTGCAATATGAGCATTAGGATAATGAGGTGCAATATGAGCATTAGGATAATGAGGTGCAATATGAGCATTAGGATAATGAGGTGCAATATGAGCTTTAGGATAATGAGGTGCAATATGAGCATTAGGATAATGAGGTGCAATATGAGCATTAGGATAATGAGGTGCAATATGAGCATTAGGATAATGAGGTGCAATATGAGCATTAGGATAATGAGGTGCAATATGAGCATTAGGATAATGAGGTGCAATATGAGCTATTATTATGAGGTGCAATATGAGCATTAGGATAATGAGGTGCAATATGAGCTTTAGAATAATGAGGTGCAATATGAGCATTAGGATAATGATGTGCAATAGGATAATGAGGTGCAATATGAGCATTAGGATAATGAGGTGCAATATGAGCATTAGGATAATGAGGTGCAATATGAGCTGTAAGATAATGAGGTGCAATATGAGCTGCGATAATGAGGTGCAATATGAGCATTAGGATAATGAGGTGCAATATGAGCTGTGATAATGAGGTGCAATATGAGCATTAGGATAATGAGGTGCGATATGAGCTTTAGGATAATGAGGTGCAATATGAGCATTAGGATAATGAGGTGCAATATGAGCTTTAGGATATGATTTGTACGGTACAATAATACGACTTGGATTGAGAAAATAAATCATTTGTATTGAGGTTTCCATTTTAGTGACTGAACAGATGCTCTAATCCTGTCAGTGCATTCATCTGAAAGTAGCAGCAGCAAGGCGAGACTAGGTAGGACCTAGGTTAGGACCAGGTAGGACCTAGGTTAGGACTAGATTAGGACTAGGTAGGACCTAGGTTAGGACTAGGTAGGACCTAGGTAGGACCTAGGTTAGGACTAGGTTAGGACCTAGGTTAGGACTAGGTAGGACCTAGGTTAGAACTAGGTTAGGACTAGGTTAGGACCAGGTTAGGAACTAGGGTAGGAACTAGGGTAGGAACTAGGGTAGGAACTAGGTAGGACGTAGGTTAGGACTAGGTAGGAACTAGGTTAGGACTAGGTAGGAACTAGGTTAGGACTAGATTAGGACTAGGTAGGAAGTAGATTAGGACTAGGTAGGAAGTAGGTTAGGAATAGGTTAGGAACTAGTTTAAGACTAGGTAGGAAGTAGGTTAGGACTAGGTAGGACCAGATAAGGTAAACCAGGTAAGGGCTAGGTAAACCAGGTAAGGGCTAGGTGGACCTGGCAAGGGCTAGGTAGACCTGGCAAGGGCTAGGTAGACCTGGCAAGGGCTAGGTAGACCTGGCAAGGGCTAGGTAGACCTGGCAAGGGCTAGGTAGACCTGGCAAGGACTAGGTAGACCTGGCAAGGACTAGGTAGACCTGGTAAGGACTAGGTAGACCAGGAAAGGACTAGGTAGACCAGGTAGACCAGGTAAGGACTAGGTAAACCAGGTAAGGGCTAGGTAGACCTGGCAAGGGCTAGGTAGACCTGGCAAGACTAGGCCTGGTAAGGACTAGAGACCTGGCAGGAAAGGACTAGACTAGGGAAAGGTAGATCAGGAAAGGACTAGGTAGATCAGGAAAGGACTAGGTAGATCAGGAAAGGTAGATCAGGAAAGGACTAGGTAGATCAGGAAAGGACTAGGTAGATCAGGAAAGGACTAGGTAGATCAGAAAGGACTAGGTAGATCAGGAAAGGACTAGGTAGATCAGGAAAGGACTAGGTAGATCAGGAAAGGACTAGGTAGATCAGGAAAGGACTAGGTAGATCAGGAAAGGACTAGGTAGACCAGGTAAGGACTAGGTAGACCAGGTAAGGACTAGGTAGACCAGGTAAGGACTAGGTAGATCAGTTAAGGACTAGATATGGACGAGTAAGACATCGTACTCAATCACTTTCAGCTAAACACTTTTATGATTCTCAGAATCACTTTAATATTGTGAGTATACAAATGTAATTGTCTCACCAGAAGAAGCTGTTTTATATATATATATATATGTGTTCCACTCCCCACTAGAAGAGGTGAGTATATATAATGTGTTCCACTCCCCACTAGAAGAGGTTAGTATATATAATGTGTTCCACTCCCCACTAGAAGAGGTTAGTATATATAATGTGTTCCACTCCCCACTAGAAGAGGTGAGTATATATAATGTGTTCCACTCCCCACTAGAAGAGGTTAGTATATATAATGTGTTCCACTCCCCACTAGAAGAGGTTAGTATATATAATGTGTTCCACTCCCCACTAGAAGAGGTTAGTATATATAATGTGTTCCACTCCCTACCAGAAGAAGAGGTGAGTATATATAATGTGTTCCACTCCCCACTAGAAGAGGTGAGTATATATAATGTGTTCCACTCCCCACTAGAAGAGGTTAGTATATATAATGTGTTCCACTCCCCACTAGAAGAGGTTAATATATATAATGTGTTCCACTCCCCACTAGAAGAGGTGAGTATATATAATGTGTTCCACTCCCCACTAGAAGAGGTTAATATATATAATGTGTTCCACTCCCCACTAGAAGAAGAGGTGAGTATATATAATGTGTTCCACTCCCCACTAGAAGAGGTTAGTATATATAATGTGTTCCACTCCCCACTAGAAGAGGTGAGTATATATAATGTGTTCCACTCCCCACTAGAAGAGGTTAGTATATATAATGTGTTCCACTCCCCACTAGAAGAGGTTCGTATATATAATGTGTTCCACTCCCCACTAGAAGAGGTGAGTATATATAATGTGTTCCACTCCCCACTAGAAGAGGTTAGTATATATAATGTGTTCCACTCCCCACTAGAAGAAGAGGTTAGTATATATAATGTGTTCCACTCCCCACTAGAAGAGGTGAGTATATATAATGTGTTCCACTCCCCACTAGAAGAGGTTAGTATATATAATGTGTTCCACTCCCCACTAGAAGAGGTTAGTATATATAATGTGTTCCACTCCCCACTAGAAGAGGTGAGTATATATAATGTGTTCCACTCCCCACTAGAAGAGGTGAGTATATATAATGTGTTCCACTCCCCACTAGAAGAAGAGGTTAGTATATATAATGTGTTCCACTCCCCACTAGAAGAGGTTAGTATATATAATGTGTTCCACTCCCCACTAGAAGAGGTTAATATATATAATGTGTTCCACTCCCCACTAGAAGAGGTTCGTATATATAATGTGTTCCACTCCCCACTAGAAGAAGAGGTTAGTATATATAATGTGTTCCACTCCCCACTAGAAGAGGTGAGTATATATAATGTGTTCCACTCCCCACTAGAAGAGGTGAGTATATATAATGTGTTCCACTCCCCACTAGAAGAGGTGAGTATATATAATGTGTTCCACTCCCCACTAGAAGAGGTGAGTATATATAATGTGTTCCACTCCCCACTAGAAGAGGTGAGTATATATAATGTGTTCCACTCCCCACTAGAAGAGGTGATATATAATGTGTTCCACTCCCCACTAGAAGAGGTATATATAATGTGTTCCACTCCCCCCCACTAGAAGAGGTTAGTATATATAATGTGTTCCACTCCCCACTAGAAGAGGTTAGTATATATAATGTGTTCCACTCCCCACTAGAAGAAGAGGTTAGTATATATAATGTGTTCCACTCCCCACTAGAAGAGGTTAGTATATATAATGTGTTCCACTCCCCACTAGAAGAGGTTAGTATATATAATGTGTTCCACTCCCCACTAGAAGAGGTGAGTATATATAATGTGTTCCACTCCCCACTAGAAGAGGTTAGTATATATAATGTGTTCCACTCCCCACTAGAAGAGGTGAGTATATATAATGTGTTCCACTCCCCACTAGAAGAGGTTAGTATATATAATGTGTTCCACTCCCCACTAGAAGAGGTTAGTATATATAATGTGTTCCACTCCCCACTAGAAGATAGTGTTCCAGAAGAGGTTAGTATATATAATGTGTTCCACTCCCCACTAGAAGAGGTGAGTATATATAATGTGTTCCACTCCCCACTAGAAGAGGTTAGTATATATAATGTGTTCCACTCCCCACTAGAAGAAGAGGTTAGTATATATAATGTGTTCCACTCCCCACTAGAAGAGGTTAGTATATATAATGTGTTCCACTCCCCACTAGAAGAGGGTGAGTATATATAATGTGTTCCACTCCCCACTAGAAGAGGTGAGTATATATAATGTGTTCCACTCCCCACTAGAAGAGGTTAGTATATATAATGTGTTCCACTCCCCACTAGAAGAGGTGAGTATATATAATGTGTTCCACTCCCCACTAGAAGAGGTTAGTATATATAATGTGTTCCACTCCCCACTAGAAGAGGTGAGTATATATAATGTGTTCCACTCCCCACTAGAAGAGGTTAGTATATATAATGTGTTCCACTCCCCACTAGAAGAGGTTAGTATATATAATGTGTTCCACTCCCCACTAGAAGAGGTTAGTATATATAATGTGTTCCACTCCCCACTAGAAGAGGTGAGTATATATAATGTGTTCCACTCCCCACTAGAAGAGGTTAGTATATATAATGTGTTCCACTCCCCACTAGAAGAGGTTAGTATATATAATGTGTTCCACTCCCCACTAGAAGAGGTTAGTATATATAATGTGTTCCACTCCCCACTAGAAGAGGTTAGTATATATAATGTGTTCCACTCCCCACTAGAAGAGGTGAGTATATATAATGTGTTCCACTCCCCACTAGAAGAGGTTAGTATATATAATGTGTTCCACTCCCCACTAGAAGAGGTTAGTATATATAATATAATGTTCCACTCCCCACTAGAAGAGGTTAGTATATATAATGTGTTCCACTCCCCACTAGAAGAGGTTTCCAGTATATATAATGTGTTCCACTCCCCACTAGAAGAGGTGAGTATATATAATGTGTTCCACTCCCCACTAGAAGAGGTTATATATATAATGTGTTCCACTCCCCACTAGAAGAGGTTAGTATATATAATGTGTTCCACTCCCCACTAGAAGAGGTTAGTATATATAATGTGTTCCACTCCCCACTAGAAGAGGTTAGTATATA
The DNA here is from genome assembly GCF_023373465.1 of Oncorhynchus keta. Lineage (NCBI taxonomy): Eukaryota > Metazoa > Chordata > Actinopteri > Salmoniformes > Salmonidae > Oncorhynchus > Oncorhynchus keta. Next base: position 3,699,269 of record NC_068426.1, read on the forward strand.
TAATGTGTTCCACTCCCCACTAGAAGAGGTGAGTATATATAATGTGTTCCACTCCCCACTAGAAGAGGTGAGTATATATAATGTGTTCCACTCCCCACTAGAAGAGGTGAGTATATATAATGTGTTCCACTCCCCACTAGAAGAAGAGGTTAGTATATATAATGTGTTCCACTCCCCACTAGAAGAGGTTAGTATATATAATGTGTTCCACTCCCCACTAGAAGAGGTGAGTATATATAATGTGTTCCACTCCCCACTAGAAGAGGTGAGTATATATAATGTGTTCCACTCCCCACTAGAAGAGGTGAGTATATATAATGTGTTCCACTCCCCACTAGAAGAGGTGAGTATATATAATGTGTTCCACTCCCCACTAGAAGAGGTGAGTATATATAATGTGTTCCACTCCCCACTAGAAGAGGTGAGTATATATAATGTGTTCCACTCCCCACTAGAAGAGGTGAGTATATATAATGTGTTCCACTCCCCACTAGAAGAGGTGAGTATATATAATGTGTTCCACTCCCCACTAGAAGAGGTTAGTATATATAATGTGTTCCACTCCCCACTAGAAGAGGTGAGTATATATAATGTGTTCCACTCCCCACTAGAAGAGGTTAGTATATATAATGTGTTCCACTCCCCACTAGAAGAGGTGAGTATATATAATGTGTTCCACTCCCCACTAGAAGAGGTTAGTATATATAATGTGTTCCACTCCCCACTAGAAGAGGTGAGTATATATAATGTGTTCCACTCCCTACCAGAAGAAGCGGTTGTCTGTCGTGTCCTCTTTGATCCGGCGGTGAGCGTTGAGGCTGAGGTCCATGCTGATGCCGCTAGAGGACCAAGCAAAATAAAAATTCCCAGAGTTCAGGACTTTCCTGACGTCAGCGATGCGGTCCTCGTCACTCGGGTCGTTCTTCAGAGAAACAAACTCTGTAGACGTGACCCGGAACACCTCAGAGTCTTGCACCTTCCCTACGGAGCTACAGCCTGCTGCTACTACCAAGCTGTGGAGCATGGAATCACCTGGAGAGAGGGAAGAGGAGGGGAGGAGAGAAAAGAAGATGTAGGAGATGTCGGGAGGGGAGGATGGAGAGGAGAGTTGAGGAAAGGAGGAGATAGGGAGGAAGAGATGAGGATGAAGAGAAGAGAAGAGGAGATGAGGAGGAAGGAGGAAGCAGAAGAGAGGGAGAGGAGATAAGGAGAGGAGTCGAGGAGGAAGAGGAGAGGCAGATGAGGAGGAGGAGAGGGAAAAGGAGGGGAGATGAGGAGGAAGAGCGAGAGGGAGAAGGAGGGGAGATGAGGAGGAAGAGGGAGAGGGAGAAGGAGGGGAGATGAGGGGAAGAGGAGAGGCAGATGAGGAGGAGGAGGAGAGGGGGTTGAATGATAAGAGAGAGAAAAGGAGGAAGAGGAGGAGAAAGTAAAAACATGGGGAGATGGAAATAGCAGGAGGGAAAAGAGAGATGATAGGATGAGAAGAGAGAGATAGAGGGAGAGGAAGAACAGTGTGTTAAACCCCATGCCATCATACTGTCATTACCAGTATAGGGTTAACTGAGCTTGTTGTTTGCCTTCCCTTCCTTCCTTCAGAGTCAGTAAACAAGTAGTGTTATATCAGCGTGATCTGATCTGTAAAACTGGCTTTAATCTGTTTAAAGCGCAGCTTCCTACCATCTTATCATAACAGGCAGGCTTTCAAGATCAAGCAGAGGGCAGGAGACAGAGAAGCTCTGCAGTCAACAGGCAGGACTTACTATATAGACTACTGGCTCCCTAAAGAAGAAGGCTTCTCACAACCCTACAGTTCAACACATTGTTTTAGCAACCCTCTGTAATGGATTTGATTACAACTAGGAAGAATGTTGTGCACTTGCCATGTGATCAACCATGCTTCATTGGGCTGGGCGATATGGCCAAGATATCATATCACATTTTGACGTTATCTGGCAGTATTTTATATTTATTAATAATAAAAATGTTTAATATTCATGACCCTAGGGTGGTAAACACAAACATAAGCGATTTAAAATGGGTATTTCTATATTTTGATGGTTTTATACAGTTCAACCAAACCATTTTTCAGCATTATCATAAAGATTTCAGCATTACTGCAAAGCTTTTTCAGCATTATCATAAATATTTCAGCATTGCCATAACACATTTCAGCATTATCATAAATATTGTCGGTGTTACCTTAAAGATTTCGACATTGGCATACAGATTCCAGCATTATCATAGAGATTCGACATTATCGCAATGACTTCCGCATTATCGGACGACCTCCGCATTATCGTAAAGACTTCAGCATGACCGTAAAGATCTCAGCATTATTGTAAAGATTCAGCATTATCGTAAAGACTGGCATTATCGTACAGATTTCAGCATGGTCGTAAAGACCTCAGCATTATCGTAAATGCTTCGTCATTATCGTGGAGATTTCAGCATTATCGTTGAGGTTTTTGACATTGCCGTACAGATTTATGCATTATCGTAAAGGCCTCCGCATTGTCGTAAAGGCCTCTGCATTATCGTAACGGCCTCGGCATTATCGTAACGGCCTCGGCATTATCGTAACGGCCTCGGCATTGTCGTAACTGCTTTGGCATTATCGTAGCGATTTCGGCATTATCGTAGCGATTTCGGCATTATTGTAGAGGTTTCGGCATTATCGTAGAGATTTCGGCATTATCGTAGAGATTTCGGCATTATCGTAGAGATTTCGGCATTATCGTAGAGATTTCGGCATTATCGTAGAGATTTTCAGCATTTCCTGCACTTTTTTTGTTATCCTTTCCACACTGTGCCACTCAGGGCTGCATGATATGGACAAAACATCCAGGCCTTGTTATATTGGTGAACTGTTGAAATCATGGAAATGTAAAGATTATTCTAATTCAATAGTTGGAATATAGTGGGCAGCGCCTTGAATTAGAGGTCGACCGATTTCAAGTTTTCATATCAAGGTAAAGAAAAAACCCAAACCGGTCCGTCCATCAATACCGGTATCCACGGAGTGGACAAAACATTAAGAACACCTTCCTAATATTGAGTTGTACCACCCACTTCTCCCTTCAGAAACCCTTCCGAAATGGACTCTATAAGGTGTCTAAACCTTCCCACAGGGATGCTGGTTTATGTTGACTCCAATGCTTCCCACAGGGATGCTGGTTTATGTTGACTCCAATGCTTCCCACAGGGATGCTGGTTTATGTTGACTCCAATGCTTCCCACAGGGATGCTGGTTTATGTTGACTCCAATGCTTCCCACAGGGATGCTGGTTTATGTTGACTCCAATGCTTCCCACAGGGATGCTGGTTTATGTTGACTCCAATGCTTCCCACAGGGATGCTGGTTTATGTTGACTCCAATGCTTCCCACGGGGATGCTGGTTTTTGTTGACTCCAATGCTTCCCACAGGGATGCTGGTTTATGTTGACTCCAATGCTTCCCACAGTTGTGTCATGTTGGCTGGATGTCCTTTGGGTGGTGGACCGTTCTTGATTCACACAGGAAACTGCTGGGTGTGAAAAGCCCCAGCAGCGTTGCAGTTCGTGACACAACCCGGTGAACCAGGCACCTACCAACATACCCCGTTCAAAGGCACTTAAATATTTTGTCTTGTCCGTTCACCCTCTGAATGGCACACGTACACAATCCATGTCTCAATAGCTTCAAGGCTTAAAAATCCTTCTTTAACCTGTATCCTCCCCTTCATCTACACTGATTGAATTGGATTTAACAAGTGACATGAATAAGGGATAGTAGCTTTCACCCGGATTCACCTGTGTCATGGAAAGAGCGGGTGTTCTTAATGTTTTGTACACTCAATGTATAGTAAAATACATTACACCACCCAGCCCTAATACTTGTCAAAGGGTAGGGGGACCCATCCTCACAGGGATAACATTAGATCCATGCTAGGCTATATGATTACACGGTGTTGCATCCAATAGGGTGTTTTACAGTAATCAGACCCCCCCCCCAGGTGTGAAGTGACTCACCCAGGTTGAGGCGTAGGACTCCCAGAATCCCATAGGCGTCCATCATCTTGGTGTAGGTGTTCTTAATGGCCTCCTTCTCTGCAGCCGCTGGCGGGTGGACAAGAGACGGGACATTATACGAAAAGACAACACTAACAATGTAACGTAAAATAGTTACTGGACAAGGCCTCAGAAAGTGTTCACAACCCAAGACTTTTACATAATTCGTGGGATTAAAATGGATTTAATTGTCTTTTTTTTGGTTGTCAACGATCTACACAAAATACACTAATGTCAAATTGGAAGAAAAAATTTGAACATTTGTTTAAAAAAGAAATATGAAAAATAAAACCTTAATATATCTTGAATAGATAAATATATATATATGTTAGAATCACCTTTAGCACCTTTAGCAGTGATTACAGCTGTGAGTCTTTCTGGCTGAGTTTCTCAGAGTGATTACAGCTGTGAGTCTTTCTGGCTGAGTTTCTCAGAGTGATTACAGCTGTGAGTCTTTCTGGCTGAGTTTCTAAGAGCTTTCCACACCTGGATTGGGCAACTTTTACCCATTTATTATTTTCAAAATTCTTCAAGCTCTGTCACAATTGGTTGTTGATCGTTTTAAACAGATTTAAGTCAAAACTGTAACTCAGCCACTCAATGTCTTCTTGGTAAGCAACTCCAGTGTAGATTTGGCCTTGTGTTTTACATTATTGTCCTGCTGACGGGTGAATTTATCTCCCAGTGTCTGGTGGAAAGCAGACTGAACCAGGTTTTCCTCTAGGATTTTGCCTGTCCCCAGTCGTTAACGATTACAAGCATACCCATAACATGATGCAGCTACCACTATGCTTGAAAATATGGAGAGTGGTACCACAACGGTGTAGTCCTCAGTCCCCTCGTGTACACTCTGTATACCCACGACTGCATCGCCTCACACGGTTCCAACGCCATCATCAAGTTCTCTGATAACAACGACAGTAGTAGGCCTGATTACCAACAACAACGAGAGTGCCTACAGGGACGAGGAAGGCATTCTGACGATGTGGTAAACAATCCCATCAATGTCAGCAAAACAAAGGAGCTCATTATGGACTTCAGGAGGAACCAGGGTGGGCACGCCCCCCCATCCTCATCAAAGAGGCCGCTGTTGTGATTGTACAAAATGTCCAAGTTCCTCTGCGTCTTCGAAGAGCTGAAATGGTCAAACCACACGGACACAACCTCACAGAGCACCATCGAGAGCATACTGTCGGGCTGCATCACAGTGTTCTACAGGAGCACCATCGAGAGCATACTGTCGAGCTGCATCACAGTGTTCTACAGGAGCACCATCGAGAGCATACTGTCGGGCTGCATCGCAGTGTTCTACAGGAGCACCATAGAGAGCATACTGTCGGGCTGCATCACAGTGTTCTACAGGAGCACCATCGAGAGCATACTGTCGAGCTGCATCACAGTGTTCTACAGGAGCACCATCGAGAGCATACTGTCGGGCTGCATCACAGTGTTCTACAGGAGCACCATAGAGAGCATACTGTCGGGCTGCATCACAGTGTTCTACAGGAGCACCATAGAGAGCATACTGTCGGGCTGCATCACAGTGTTCTACAGGAGCACCATGGAGAGCATACTGTCGGGCTGCATCACAGTGTTCTACAGGAGCACCATAGAGAGCATACTGTCGGGTTGCATCACAGCTTGGTACGGCAACTCCACCGCCGCGGACCACAAGGTGCTACAGGAGGTACACTAAGCTGAACGCGTCACTGGGTTCACACTGTCTGCCCTCCAGGACACCTACAACACCAGGTGTTGCAGGAAGGCCAAGAAGTTAATCAGGTACCACCGCCACCCGAGCCACGGCCTGTTCTTCCCACTTGCATCACTCGGACATGGGCAGTACAGGAGCATCATGGCTAAAAATAAGACTGGCCAATAGCTTGTCCATTTTTGACAATATTACTTTACTGCCTTGTTGCAAACAGGATGCATGTTTTGGAATATTTTTTATTCTGTACAGGCTTTCTTCCTTGTCGATTAGATTAGTATTGTGGAGTAACAACTGAGGATGGATCAACATTCTTGTTTTCTCCTATCATAGCCATTAAACTCTGTAACTGTTTTAAAGTCACCATTGGCCTCATGGTGAAACATTTCTGAGCGGTTTCTTTCCTCTTCGGCAACTGAGTTAGGAAGGATGCCTGTATCTTTGTAGTGACTGGGTGTATTGATACACCATCCAAAGTGTAATTAATAACTTCACCGTGTTCAAAGGGATATTCAATGTCTGTATTTTAATTTCTACCCATCTACCAATAGATGCCGTTTTTTTTTTGCGAGGCATTGGAAAACCTCACTGGTCTTTGTGGTTGAAATTCACTGCTCGACTGGGGGAACTTACAGATAATTATATGTGTGTGGGGTACAGAGATGAGGTAGTCATTAGAAAATCATGTTAAACACTATTATTGCACACAGAGTGAGTCCATTCAACTTATTATGTGACTTGTTAAGGTAAAGTTTTACATCTGAACATATTTAGTCTTGCCATAACAAAACGATTACTTATTGACTCAAGACATTTCAGCTTTTCATTTTTAATGAATAGGTAAAATTCTAGGAAAATATGAGTCCATTTTGACATTATGCGTTGTTCATTCATTACAATGTTGATTTAAAAAAAAAAAAAAAAAAGTTTTTTAACTTGGCAAGTCAGTTATTAAGAACAAATTCTTATTTACAATGACGGCCTACCCCGGCCGGACGACGCTGGGCCAATTGTGCGTCGCCCTACGGGGACTCCCAATCATAGCCAGTTGTGATACAGCCTGGAATCGAACCCGGATCTGTAGTGTCACCTCTTGCACTGAGATGCAGTGCCTTAAAATCGCTGCGCCACTCACGAGCCCAATACACTAAAGCAAATATACATTCATCGAGGTGACATTTTATGTTTATTTAAAAAATATACAGTATATTAATATTATATAGACCAAAATACCAATAGATGTAATTTCAGTATGTAGGGCTTGGCCTTAAGATGCAAATATATATTTTCAGCACCACCCAGAAATGGACAAGATTAAACCTATTCAGGTGCATTGCTAGTAAACTAAACTGGTTGAAGAGACACAATTTCAACCCGTTTTCCTCACTTCGTTCTCCATTGCACTGCAGCAGGACTGATTTATAGAGGCGAGGGATAAGGGGCTGTCTTATGATCGTATCTTATGATCGAATCTTATGATCGAATCTTATGATCGTATCTTATGATCGAATCTTATGATCGAATCTTATGATCGAATCTTATGATCGAATCTTATGATCGAATCTTATGATCGAATCTTATGATCGAATCTTATGATCGAATCTTATGACCTTATCTTATGACCTTATCTTATGACCTTATCTTATGACCTTATCTTATGACCTTCTGATCGAATCTTATGATCGAATCTTATGATCGAATCTTATGATCGAATCTTATGATCGAATCTTATGATCGAATCTTATGATCGAATCTTATGACCTTCTGATCGTATCTTATGATCGTATCTTATGATCTGCATGTTGATGACATTCTCCCGTATAATCAATCTATCTAAACACAGCGTGGTTTAAGGTGGGGAATTTAAATTTAAGCATTTTATTAAATTGGCCTTTAAAAAAATGTATTTAACAAAAGTATCTGTGATAATCTATTAGACCAATCAGTGTGCGTCTTACATAGCACGGCGACGGCGCCCGACTCGAACATGAGGCATTCATCTCTGTTCCTGGTTTCCACGATGACGCTGTACGGGGGCGGGTCCAACTTGTGGTAGATGCGATATCCTTTGCTGAAGGCCATGCTAGATCCAAGATGAGGCTGCCAATGATGTCACACCTGGAACAAAAAAGGACACAGGAAGTAAGTGCTGATTTACAATGACAGTGATGTGGTTGTTTTAAATGCACTGACTGCGAGTCGCTCCGGATAAGAGCGTCTGTTAAATGACCAACATGTAATGAATGCTAAATGTATGACAGCTAGCCTGTTTCACCAGGAGAGGAGAGATACTGTACGTGTGATCGTAGGAGTCAGATTTGGACCCCCCCCACCCCCCAAAAAACATTTGCAAAATGCATATCTGCATGCTGAGTGTTATTCGATCAGTGCACCCACCACTGCTAGTGAGGTTATGCGTAGCCAGGCGCTAAAATAGAACTTCTATTTGTGATGCTTGACATGCTGCAAGTGCATTTCAGGTATCCCAGGACAAATTAGCTAGCAACAGCAAGCTAGCTAGCTAAATGGCCGTGAATGTTTCATGTGTTTCGACCTGTCCCCAAAATTAGTATAGTTGGTTCAGAGTTCGTTTTGATATTTCAACCTGTATGTCCTGATCGCGTCTGGTGTGGGTGGACAAAAATCAACATACACGCAATGGGGAACGCACGCGCCCGGTCTAGTCAGCATGTCGCACGTGCCCGGTCTAGTCAGGATGTCGGACGCACGCGCCCGGTCTAGTCAGCAAGTCGCACGCGCCCGGTCTCGTAAGGATGTCGGACGCACGCGCCCGGTCTCGTCAGGATGTCGGACGCACGCGCCCGGTCTAGTCAGGATGTCGGACGCACGCGCCCGGTCTAGTCAGGATGTCGGACGCACGCGCCCGGTCTGTCAGGATGTCGGACGCACGCGCCCGGTCTACAGGATGTCGGACGCACGCGCCCGGTCTGAGATCAGGATGTCGCACGCACGCGCCCGGTCTAGTCAGGATGTCGCACGCACGCGCCCGGTCTAGTCAGCATGCCGCGCGCGCCCGGTCTAGTCAGCATGCCGCGCGCGCCCGGTCTAGTCAGCATGTCGGACGCGCCCGGTCTAGTCAGCATGCCGCGCGCGCCCGGTCTAGTCAGCATGTCGGACGCACGCGCCCGGTCTAGTCAGCATGTCGGACGCACGCGCCCGGTCTAGTCAGCATGTCGGACGCACGCGCCCGGTCTAGTCAGCATGTCGGACGCACGCGCCCGGTCTAGTCAGCATGTCGGACGCACGCGCCCGGTCTAGTCAGCATGTCGGACGCACGCGCCCGGTCTAGTCAGCATGTCGGACGCACGCGCCCGGTCTAGTCAGCATGTCGGACGCACGCGCCCGGTCTAGTCAGCATGTCGGACGCACGCGCCCGGTCTAGTCAGCATGTCGGACGCACGCGCCCGGTCTAGTCAGCATGTCGGACGCACGCGCCCGGTCTAGTCAGGATGTCGGACGCACGCGCCCGGTCTAGTCAGGATGTCGGACGCACGCGCCCGGTCTAGTCAGGATGTCGGACGCACGAGCCCGGTCTAGTCAGGATGTCGGACGCACGCGCCCGGTCTAGTCAGGATGTCGGACGCCGCGCCCGGTCTAGTCAGGATGTCGGACGCACGCGCCCGGTCTAGTCAGGATGTCGGACGCACGCGCCCGATCTAGTCAGGATGTCGGACGCACGCGCCCGATCTAGTCAGGATGTCGGACGCACGCGCCCGGTCTAGTCAGGATGTCGGACGCACGCGCCCGGTCTAGTCAGGATGTCGGACGCACGCGCCCGGTCTAGTCAGGATGTCGGACGCACGCGCCCGGTCTAGTCAGGATGTCGGACGCACGCGCCCGGTCTAGTCAGGATGTCGGACGCACGCGCCCGGTCTAGTCAGCATGCCGGACGCACGCGCCCGGTCTAGTCAGCATGCCGCGCGCGCCCGGTCTAGTCAGCATGTCGGACGCACGCGCCCGGTCTAGTCAGGATGTCGGACGCACGCGCCCGGTCTAGTCAGGATGTCGGACGCACGCGCCCGGTCTAGTCAGGATGTCGGACGCACGCGCCCGGTCTAGTCAGGATGTCGGACGCACGCGCCCGGTCTAGTCAGGATGTCGGACGCACGCGCCCGGTCTAGTCAGGATGTCGGACGCACGCGCCCGGTCTAGTCAGGATGTCGGACGCACGCGCCCGGTCTAGTCAGGATGTCGGACGCACGCGCCCGGTCTAGTCAGGATGTCGGACGCACGCGCCCGGTCTGTCAGGATGTCGGACGCACGCGCCCGGTCTAGTCAGGATGACGGACGCACGCGCCCGGTCTAGTCAGGATGACGGACGCACGCGCCCGGTCTAGTCAGGATGTCGGACGCACGCGCCCGGTCTAGTCAGGATGTCGGACGCACGCGCCCGGTCTAGTCAGGATGTCGGACGCACGCGCCCGGTCTGGTCAGGATGTCGGACGCACGCGCCCGGTCTGAGTCAGGATGTCGGACGCCCGCGCCCGGTCTAGTCAGGATGTCGGACGCACGCGCCCGGTCTAGTCAGGATGTCGGACGCACGCGCCCGGTCTAGTCAGGATGTCGGACGCACGCGCCCGGTCTAGTCAGGATGTCGGACGCACGCGCCCGGTCTAGTCAGGATGTCGGACGCACGCGCCCGGTCTAGTCAGGATGTCGGACGCACGCGCCCGGTCTAGTCAGGATGTCGGACGCACGCGCCCGGTCTAGTCAGGATGTCGGACGCGCGCCCGGTCTAGTCAGGATGTCGGACGCACGCGCCCGGTCTAGTCAGGATGTCGGACGCACGCGCCCGGTCTAGTCAGGATGTCGGACGCACGCGCCCGGTCTAGTCAGGATGTCGGACGCACGCGCCCGGTCTAGTCAGGATGTCGGACGCACGCGCCCGGTCTAGTCAGGATGTCGCACGCACGCGCCCGGTCTAGTCAGCATATGTCGGACGCGCCCGGTCTAGTCAGCATATGTCGGACGCGCCCGGTCTAGTCAGCATATGTCGGACGCGCCCGGTCTAGTCAGCATGCCGGACGCGCCCGGTCTAGTCAGCATGCCGCGCGCGCCCGGTCTAGTCAGCATGCGCGCGCGCCCGGTCTAGTCAGCATGCCGCGCGCCCGGTCTAGTCAGCATGTCGGACGCGCCCGGTCTAGTCAGCATGCCCGCGCCCGGTCTAGTCAGGATGTCGGACGCACGAGCCCGGTCTAGTCAGGATGTCGGACGCACGCGCCCGGTCTAGTCAGGATGTCGGACGCACGCGCCCGGTCTAGTCAGGATGTCGGACGCACGCGCCCGGTCTAGTCAGGATGTCGGACGCACGCGCCCGGTCTAGTCAGGATGTCGGACGCACGCGCCCGGTCTAGTCAGGATGTCGGACGCACGCGCCCGGTCTAGTCAGGATGTCGGACGCACGCGCCCGGTCTAGTCAGGATGTCGGACGCACGCGCCCGGTCTAGTCAGGATGTCGGACGCACGCGCCAGGTCTAGTCAGGATGTCGGACGCACGCGCCCGGTCTGAGTCAGGATGTCGGACGCACGCGCCCGGTCTAGTCAGGATGTCGGACGCACGCGCCCGGTCTAGTCAGGATGTCGGACGCCGCGCCCGGTCTAGTCAGGATGTCGGACCCGCGCGCCGGTCTAGTCAGGATGTCGGACGCACGCGCCCGGTCTAGTCAGGATGTCGGACGCACGCGCCCGGTCTAGTCAGGATGTCGGACGCACGCGCCCGGTCTAGTCAGGATGTCGGACGCACGCGCCCGGTCTAGTCAGGATGTCGGACGCACGCGCCCGGTCTAGTCAGGATGTCGGACGCACGCGCCCGGTCTAGTCAGGATGTCGGACGCACGCGCCCGGTCTAGTCAGGATGTCGCACGCACGCGCCCGGTCTAGTCAGGATGTCGGACGCACGCGCCCGGTCTAGTCAGGATATGTCGGACGCGCCCGGTCTAGTCAGCATGCCGGACGCGCCCGGTCTAGTCAGCATGTCGGACGCGCCCGGTCTAGTCAGCATGTCGGACGCGCCCGGTCTAGTCAGCATGCCGCGCGCGCCCGGTCTAGTCAGCATGCCGCGCGCGCCCGGTCTAGTCAGCATGCCGCGCGCGCCCGGTCTAGTCAGCATGTCGCGAGCCCGGTCTAGTCAGCATGTCGGACGCACGCGCCCGGTCTAGTCAGGATGTCGGACGCACGCGCCCGGTCTAGTCAGCATGTCGGACGCACGCGCCCGGTCTAGTCAGCATGTCGGACGCACGCGCCCGGTCTAGTCAGCATGTCGGACGCACGCGCCCGGTCTAGTCAGGATGTCGGACGCACGCGCCCGGTCTAGTCAGGATGTCGGACGCACGCGCCCGGTCTAGTCAGGATGTCGGACGCACGCGCCCGGTCTAGTCAGGATGTCGGACGCACGCGCCCGGTCTAGTCAGGATGTCGGACGCACGCGCCCGGTCTAATCAGGATGTCGGACGCACGCGCCCGGTCTAGTCAGGATGTCGGACGCACGCGCCCGGTCTAGTCAGGATGTCGGACCCGCGCGCCGGTCTAGTCAGGATGTCGGACGCACGCGCCCGGTCTAGTCAGGATGTCGGACCCGCGCGCCGGTCTAGTCAGTATTAAAAAAAGTTAAATAAAAAAAAAAATGGAAATATCACATTTACATAACAATTCAGCCCCTTTATTCAGTACTTTGTTGAAGCACTCTTGGCAGTGATTACAGTATTGAGTCTTCTTGGGTCTGATGCTACTAGCTTGGCACACCTTTATTTGGGGAGTTTCTCCCATTCTTCTCTGCAGATCCTCTCAAGCTCTGTCAGCTTGGATGGGGAGCGTTGCTGCACAGCTATTTTCAAGTCTCTCCAGAGAAGTTAGATTGGGTTCAAGTCCAAGCTCTGGCAGGGCCACTCAAGGACATTCAGAGACCTGTCCTGAAGCCACTCCTGCGTTGTCTCGGCTGTGTGCTTCGGATCATTGTCCTGTTGGAAGGTGAACCTTCGCCCCAGTCTGAGGTCCTGAGCAGGTTTTCCCCAAGGATCTCTCTGTACTTTGCTCCTTTCATATTTCCCTCGATCCTGACTCGATCCCAGTCCCTGCTGCTGAAAAACATCTCCATAGCATGCTGCCACCACCATGCTTCACCATGGGAATGGTATTGGCCAGGTGATGAGCGGTGCCTGGTTTCCTCCAGACTTGACTCTTGAAATTCAGGCCAGAGAATCTTGTTTCATCCTTTAGCCCAAGTGGGCTGAGGAGTGGCTTCTGTCTGGCCACCCTACCATAAAGGCCTGATTGGTGGAGTGCTGCAGAGATGGTTGTCCTTCTGAAAGGTTCTCCCATTTCCACAGAGGAACTCTGGAGCTCTGTCAGAGTGACCATTGAGTTCTTGGTCACCACCATGACCAAGGCCCCTCTCCCCTGATTGCTCAGTTTGACCAGGCGGCCAGAAATAGGAGAGTCTTGGTGGTTCCAAAAATCTTTAATTTAAGAATGATGGAAGTCACTGTGTTCTTGGGAACCTTCAATGCTGCAGAAATGTGTTGGTACTCTTCCCCAGATCTGTGCCTCTACACAATCCTGTCCTGTGGCTGTACGGACAATTCCTTCAACCTCATGGCTTGGTTTTTCCTCTGACATGCACTGTCAACTGTGGGACCTTATATAGACAGGTGTGTGCCTTTCTGAACCAGGTTTTCATCAAGGATCTCTCTGTACTTTGCTCGAGACTATAAGTGCTGCACAACGTGCATCAACAAAGTACTGTATACATGGTCTGAATACTAATGATATGTCTGGGGTTTTTTGTGCAAAAATGTCTAAAAAACTGTTTTTGCTTTGTCACTACGGGGTATTGTGTGTAGACTGACGAGGGAAAAAAAATGTGGGAAAAAAATCAAGGGGGTCTGAATACTTTCTGAATGCCCTGTGTATAGGGGGATAGAACCATCCCAGCTATACAGATTTTTCTGTGAAAAGTCAGAATCATTAAATCAACATTCGAAAATAAATAAATAAATAAAATATTAAAAAAGAATATAATAAAATAAAAAATAAAATACAATTGTTACTGTCCGTATAGAACTTATTTTGGGGTAGCAGGTTCAGGAATGGCTGAAGAATTGAAACATTTACCTATATTGAAGTCAACTCTGCAAATAGCACTGCTGGGTGATTTGAAAAGTCATCGTCAATCGATCAATAACATAATAATACTCAATACTCAAAAATGTGTATCTTAAAAATGTACAATCTCTCAAAACTATGAGAATAACAAGGTTGAGCTTTTGTGAAACATCATAGCGGAAAAATATATGGCAAATAGAAATCCAAAATGGATGGTGTTGAGAGATAGATGGGAGGAGCTGAAGGATGGGACTGGATGGTGTTGAGAGATAGATGGGAGGAGCTGAAGGATGGGACTGGATGGTGTTGAGAGATAGATGGGAGGAGCTGAAGGATGGGACTGGATGGTGTTGAGAGATAGATGGGAGGAGCTGAAGGATGGGACTGGATGGTGTTGAGAGATAGATGGGAGGAGCTGAAGGATGGGACTGGATGGTGTTGAGAGAAAGATGGGAGGAGTTGAATGGAGCTGAAGGGTGGGACTGGATGGTGTTGAGAGATAGATGGGAGGAGCTGAAGGATGGGACTGGATGGTGTTGAGAGATAGATAATAATAATAATAATATATATGCCATTTAGCAGACGCTTTTATCCAAAGCGACTTACAGATGGGAGGAGCTGAAGGGTGGGACTGGATGGTGTTGAGAGAAAGATGGGAGGAGTTGAATGGAGCTGAAGGATGGGACTGGATGGTGTTGAGAGAAAGATGGGAGGAGTTGAATGGAGCTGAAGGGTGGGACTGGATGGTGTTGAGAGATAGATGGGAGGAGCTGAAGGATGGGACTGGATGGTGTTGAGAGAAAGATGGGAGGAGTTGAAGGATGGGACTGGATGGTGTTGAGAGAAAGATGGGAGGAGTTGAATGGAGCTGAAGGGTGGGACTGGATGGTGTTGAGAGAAAGATGGGAGGAGTTGAATGGAGCTGAAGGGTGGGACTGGATGGTGTTGAGAGAAAGATGGGAGGAGTTGAATGGAGCTGAAGGGTGGGACTGGATGGTGTTGAGAGATAGATGGGAGGAGCTGAAGGATGGGACTGGATGGTGTTGAGAGAAAGATGGGAGGAGCTGAAGGATGGGACTGGATGGTGTTGAGAGAAAGATGGGAGGAGTTGAATGGAGCTGAAGGGTGGGACTGGATGGTGTTGAGAGAAAGATGGGAGGAGTTGAATGGAGCTGAAGGGTGGGACTGGATGGTGTTGAGAGATAGATGGGAGGAGCTGAAGGATGGGACTGGATGGTGTTGAGAGATAGATGGGAGGAGTTGAAGGATGGGACTGGATGGTGTTGAGAGAAAGATGGGAGGAGTTGAAGGGTGGGACTGGATGGTGTTGAGAGAAAGATGGGAGGAGTTGAATGGAGCTGAAGGGTGGGACTGGATGGTGTTGAGAGATAGATGGGAGGAGCTGAAGGATGGGACTGGATGGTGTTGAGAGAAAGATGGGAGGAGTTGAATGGAGCTGAAGGGTGGGACTGGATGGTGTTGAGAGAAAGATGGGAGGAGTTGAATGGAGCTGAAGGGTGGGACTGGATGGTGTTGAGAGATAGATGGGAGGAGCTGAAGGATGGGACTGGATGGTGTTGAGAGATAGATGGGAGGAGCTGAAGGATGGGACTGGATGGTGTTGAGAGAAAGATGGGAGGAGTTGAATGGAGCTGAAGGGTGGGACTGGATGGTGTTGAGAGAAAGATGGGAGGAGTTGAAGGATGGGACTGGATGGTGTTGAGAGAAAGATGGGAGGAGTTGAATGGAGCTGAAGGGTGGGACTGGATGGTGTTGAGAGATAGATGGGAGGAGCTGAAGGATGGGACTGGATGGTGTTGAGAGAAAGATGGGAGGAGTTGAAGGATGGGACTGGATGGTGTTGAGAGAAAGATGGGAGGGGTTGAATGGAGCTGAAGGGTGGGACTGGATGGTGTTGAGAGATAGATGGGAGGGGTTAAGGGTAGCTGAAGGACTGGATGGTGTTGAGAGAAAGATGGGAGGAGTTGAATGGAGCTGAAGGGTGGGACTGGATGGTGTTGAGAGATAGATGGGAGGAGTTGAAGGATGGGACTGGATGGTGTTGAGAGAAAGATGGGAGGAGTTGAATGGAGCTGAAGGGTGGGACTGGATGGTGTTGAGCGAAAGATGGTAGGAGTTGAAAGGAGCTGAAGGGTGGGTCTGGATGGTGTTAAGAGATAGATGGGAGGAGTTGAAGGATGGGACTGGATGGTGTTGAGAGAAAGATGGGAGGAGTTGAATGGAGCTGAAGGATGGGTCTGGATGATGTTAAGCGATAGATGGGAGGAGTTGAAGGATGGGACTGGATGGTGTTGTGAGATAGATGGGAGGAGTTGAATGGAGCTGAAGGATGGGTCTGGATGATGTTAAGCGATAGATGGGAGGAGTTGAAGGATGGGACTGGATGGTGTTGTGAGATAGATGGGAGGAGTTGAATGGAGCTGAAGGATGGGACTGGATGGTGTTAAGAGATAGATAGGAGTTGAATGGAGCTGAAGGATGGGTCTGGATGATGTTGAGCGATAGATGGGAGGAGTTGAAGGATGGGACTGGATGGTGTTGAGAGATAGATGGGAGGAGTTGAATGGAGCTGAAGGATGGGTCTGGATGGTGTTGAGAGATAGATGGGAGGAGTTGAATGGAGCTGAAGGGTGGGACTAATAACAACAAGATAACCAATGTATAACATACGATGTCTGTAAAATGTGTATAGTATGTTCAGTCTATTAGATGGAAGTAGAAGCCCAAGTTTTGTTGTCCATTAGTTTACTCCAATTAGGGAAGGGGTGGTAGGGTTAGGGGACAATAAAGGAAATATAATAAAAATGGATGCAGACAATTATACTGATGGAAGCCACAATCTGCAATATTAAAGCTGATCTATCCCTTAAAAATGGTTTAGCCTACACTGCATTACACACTACAATGGACAGGTTGTCCCATCCATAATCCCTGGCCTGCTCCTGCTGATGTAAACCTTAACTAATGGATATATGTGGCCAGTCAAATGGTTCTTCAAAAAAGTTCAAATGTATTCGCCCTAAAAAAAAAGACAATATCTGTGCCCGTGTACTAGGTCCTACTGATGTATCCCTGTTAGCTTAACATTGAAAATAATTAAATGGACCTGATTATAAAAAGCGTTCTATAACAATGCTTTATGCTAGAAACAAGCTGTAAAATGTCATGGAAAGGACTGGTGACTCCGAGGCATATATGGGATATATTCGGTTGGTCTCTATGATAATCAGAGTCTGCGCTACAACCTTCTATAGTCGAGGAGAGAAAATATTTACTTTGCTTAGGTAAGTAAATGTGTAATTCTGTCACTATCAATTGACATTGAAAATTTCAACAGGCTGTAGAAAACTAAATAAAAAAATATATATATATATTTCTTAGAATTACATAATAAGAAAACTAAAAATGCCTTATTAGGCTATATGGTAATTCTAGAGTGCCTTTCAATTCACTTTTATAAGCAGGAGTTTGGCCAGTCTTTGGTTTGAGGATCATGCAGTGAGCTATGCATGCCTAGTTTGTTCATTTAGCCTAGCAGATGTTCTTATATTTCCATGCCCTAATCACAGCCAACACAAATCTATTTTATAACAATATCATGGAATAAAATACATTAAATAAGAAAAAGATCGTTTTCCAAATAAAAGGTCCAAGTGAAGATTTGCGTTCGCTGTGTTAAAAAAAAAAAAAAAGTACTTTTCTTTAATTCATTGATGACCAGATAGTTCTGTTGTTCCTGGTTCCGTTGTTCCTGGTTCCGTTGTTCCTGGTTCCGTTGTTCCTGGTTCCGTTGTTCCTGGTTCTGTTGAGCTAAATGTTTAGAGTTGATAGACAACTTTATCATTGTTCCAAACTTTTTTAAACAATAGCCTGAATAGAAATAAAAATGTCTCCGGTGTTCCAGCAATGCGCTCATTGGTCGTCGTGCTCTGTGGTGGATTATTTTGTTCTTTTATTTTTAAGTTCCTGCTCGTCTCTAAAATGATGTAGAACTGCATGAAATGCGTTTATAAAAGGCTCTTTTTTTTTCTCCCCCATTCGGACCGTCAATAAGAGTAGTAAGTGTATATCTAATGCTCTGGTCTGTGTTGGGAGTCAGGGTAAACAGTAGACATGTTCTCTGCTGTCCACGTTATGTTTTAATTATTGTTTTGGGTAGAGGGGAGGGTCGCTTGTTATTTTTCATCCATAACTGCTGCATCAGATTCATAGCTTTAACTATATATATATATCAGGCCAACTGGTTGTATGAATTGGGGATCTATCGTCCCACAACTGTCCCCAGAGTCTGTTTGGGCTATTTCTTTGTGGACAAAGACCAATAGAATAGGTCAACGTCTCCGATACCAGCCGTAGCCTGGTACACTACACGCGCTCGGCCATGCAATATTTGTTTTGCTTACAGTGATTGAGTTATATTATTAAGACTAAATTATGACAATCTACCCATCATATTACGAATAGTACACTATCTTACATAAGTCTACAAATGCTATGATGCATGTGAAGCATTATTACAATAGGTGCATTTTTTTTATGGTGATATTTCACCATCCCCAAACTTGAAACTCTCACTCAGCCCAATGCATAACCTAGTGATTTTGCTGTTCGTTACTCGGCAGTAAAATGTGGATAGTTATACTAAAAAGTACATATATGTTAACTTTATTTAACTAGGCAAGTCAGTTAAGAAAAAAAATCTTATTTTCAAATAACGGCCTAGGAACAGTGGGTTAACTGCCTGTTCAGGGGCAGAACGACATATTTTTACCTTGTCAGCTCGGGGATTTGAACTTGCAAACTTTCAGTTACTAGTCCAACGCTCTAACCACTAGGCTACCTGCTGGTTACTTGCCCAACGCTCTAACCACTAGGCTACCTGCTGGTTACCGGCCCAACGCTCTAACCACTAGGCTACCTGCTGGTTACCGGCCCAACGCTCTAACCACTAGGCTACCTGCCGCCTCTACACTCTAACCACTAGGCTACCTGCTGGTTACTAGTCCAACGCTCTAACCACTAGGCTACCTGCCGCCTCTACACTCTAACCACTAGGCTACCTGCCGCCTCTACACTCTAACCACTAGGCTACCTGCTGGTTACCGGCCCAACGCTCTAACCACTAGGCTACCTGCTGGTTACTAGTCCAACGCTCTAACCACTAGGCTACCTGCTGGTTACCGGCCCAACGCTCTAACCACTAGGCTACCTGCCGCCTCTACACTCTAACCACTAGGCTACCTGCTGGTTACTAGTCCAACGCTCTAACCACTAGGCTACCTGCTGGTTACCGGCCCAACGCTCTAACCACTAGGCTACCTGCCGCCTCTACACTCTAACCACTAGGCTACCTGCTGGTTACTAGTCCAACGCTCTAACCACTAGGCTACCTGCTGGTTACCTGGCCCAACGCTCTAACCACTAGGCTACCTACTGGTTACTAGTCCAACGCTCTAACCACTAGGCTACCTGCCGCCTCTACCACTCTAACCACTAGGCTACCTGCTGGTTACTAGCCCAACGTTCTAACCACTAGGCTACCTGCTGGTTACTTGCCCCACGCTCTAACCACTAGGCTACCTGCTGGTTACTAGCCCAACGTTCTAACCACTAGGCTACCTGCTGGTTACTTGCCCAACGCTCTAACCACTAGGCTACCTGCTGGTTACTAGTCCAACGCTCTAACCACTAGGCTACCTGCTGGTTACCCGCCTACACTCTAACCACTAGGCCCAACGCTCTAACCACTAGGCTACCTGCCGCCTCTACACTCTAACCACTAGGCTACCTACTGGTTACTAGGCCACCTGCCACCTCTACACTCTAACCACTAGGCTACCTGCCGCCTCTACACTCTAACCACTAGGCCACCTGCCACCTCTACACTCTAACCACTAGGCTACCTGCCGCCTCTACACTCTAACCACTAGGCTACCTGCCGCCCCGAACATCTTCAACGTGTGCGGTAAGGACACATGTCATTGCATCCTAGACTTGCATGTTCTGTTAAAAATGAATGACCATCATCTACATGTCTGTCATTCTGAGCACTGTGGTGGACACCTAATCGGGTTACACACCCAATGCACAGGGGGAAGGTACATTTCTCAAATGTCCAGTAATTTTTTATTTAAAGTTGCCTTTTAAATGTCCGGCGCCACATTTCATAACGGAAACCCTGATACATGAACATATTTACAATTCAAATAAATACAAACTTCAAGAGTTGAGCAGTTTGATAGGATGTTGGCACAAAACTAGTAGCTGCTCTCAGATTTGTATGCCTGGAGGTCATTCAGTGTGTGTGTTTTAAAGTCAAAAAGGTTATCAGTTCCTCTTCTTTCCCACTCTTTCTTTTTGTAACTGTCATTTATCGTCAGCATCATCATCACCACACCTTGCTGTAGAAAAAAAACCAACATTGCCAGTGTGTGCATCTGCAATATCCTGGTGCCGCAGGGGCATAACGCTGCTATCAGACATCACACAGCGATGCTGCTGTCTTGGATAGGGATCACAGGCCTTGGATAGGGATCACAATCCCTACCCAGCCCTATTGATAAACATAAGCTAACTGCCCATCGGTAGGTTGACTCCCAAAGTTTAATACCGACAAAAAAAAAAAAACATTAGCGACGTATTCGGTAGTACAATATATTATTTACCAATGACTTCCAAAATATTGTAATAATGAGTGACACATTGCGACATACAGTGTAGGCCTATTTAATAGCAAGGTAGATTATAATTGCCAAGGCTGCAGTCCGCAAGATACCTGGAGGTTTACCAACGACTAGGCCGAGAAGGAAAGACCGAACAAAACAATAACAAACCAAATAATTATAAATCTATCGAGCCAGTCACGACTTGTGTGTAAGTAACCCTCGCCAACTGTGTGCCCAAAGATGCGCAGCTCTCTTTCCAAGTGCCCACGACAGATCGGGGTTTTGTGTTGTTGATCTGTGCCTAGTGCTGCATTGCGAAGATGACAGCCTCCCCCATCCCCCCCTTTTTAGATTTCGATAGCTAAACACCTCTTGTCAACGAAGGGGGGAAAAAAATGTATGACTTTTGTCTTTCCCTCGTCTTGGGGATGATTAGGTGACAAACTAGTTAACGTTAACCAGAGTAACTAACGATAGGCGCGGTGGGAATTCACACCGGATGGATTTAGTTAGTTAGTAATCACATCAGCAGCTCACGTGAACTCGTTTAATTTAACAAATTGCTGCAAATAATATTGAAATGTTTCTCTTGCTCATGACAGCTTATGTAGCTAGCCACAAAAAAATTCACCAGCTAAGGAAGGCTAACGTTTGCTTATTTCCTCGTATTCATCCATCGCTTTTGAATGGTCGATTTCTTTGAGCAAATGTTAGCAACTTGACACATTGCGAGCAAACAAACTGCAGACTGAATATTGTTGTTCAATCGTCTTTTGAAGTGTTTCATACACCGTAGGGAAAAAAAATGTATATTTGCTAAACCTCTTACCGTTTCTCCCCGCCGGGTTTTTCGTCTCACAATCCCCTCCTGGTCCGTCTTCTTCTTGTTAAAATTTGTATTGGCAGATCGCTTCCAATTGAAAAGGTGAAAACACCACCACCTACTGTCCTGGAGTGTGAGGCCGGTGTTGAATATATATTTCTCTTACCTTGCCCTGTGTTTCCGCCTACCGTACTGGAGGGTGAATTCATTCCACTTTGTGACAACAACAAAAAGAAGGGGGAGAGGATTGCCCTACCAACCACCTTACAATCATTAAAACATTACACTATTCCACTACTTGGCCCTATCCAGGCTGCAGGGGGGAGGATTGCCCTACCAACCACCTTACAATCATTAAAACATTACACTATTCCACTACTTGGCCCTATCCAGGCTGCAGGGGGGAGGATTGCCCTACCAACCACCTTACAATCATTAAAACATTACACTATTCCACTACTTGGCCCTATCCAGGCTGCAGGGGGGAGGATTGCCCTACCAACCACCTTACAATCATTAAAACATTACACTATTCCACTACTTGGCCCTATCCAGGCTGCAGGGGGGAGGATTGCCCTACCAACCACCTTACAATCATTAAAACATTACACTATTCCACTACTTGGCCCTATCCAGGCTGCAGGGGGGAGGATTGCCCTACCAACCACCTTACAATCATTAAAACATCACACTATTCCACTACCTGGCCCTATCCAGGCTGCAGGGGGAGGATTGCCCTACCAACCACCTTACAATCATTAAAACATCACACTATTCCACTACCTGGCCCTATCCAGGCTGCAGAGGGGAGGATTGCCCTACCAACTACCTTACAATCATTAAAACATCACACTATTCCACTACCTGGCCCTATCCAGGCTGCAGAGTGGAGCATTGCCCAATCAAATGGCTCATAATAATGTATGGAACAAATAGAATGTCATCAACACCATGGAAACCATGTTTTTTTTATATGTTTCTTTATTTCACCTTTATTTAACCAGGTAGGCCAGTTGAGAACACCTTTATTTAACCAGGTAGGCTAGTTGAGAACACCTTTATTTAACCAGGTAGGCTAGTTGAGAACACCTTTATTTAACCAGGTAGGCCAGTTGAGAACACCTTTATTTAACCAGGTAGGCTAGTTGAGAACACCTTTATTTAACCAGGTAGGCCAGTTGAGAACACCTTTATTTAACCAGGTAGGCTAGTTGAGAACACCTTTATTTAACCAGGTAGGCTAGTTGAGAACACCTTTATTTAACCAGGTTGGCTAGTTGAGAACACCTTTATTTAACCAGGTAGGCTAGTTGAGAACACCTTTATTTAACCAGGTAGGCTAGTTGAGAACACCTTTATTTAACCAGGTAGGCCAGTTGAGAACACCTTTATTTAACCAGGTAGGCTAGTTGAGAACACCTTTATTTAACCAGGTAGGCTAGTTGAGAACACCTTTATTTAACCAGGTAGGCTAGTTGAGAACACCTTTATTTAACCAGGTAGGCTAGTTGAGAACACCTTTATTTAACCAGGTAGGCTAGTTGAGAACACCTTTATTTAACCAGGTAGGCTAGTTGAGAACACCTTTATTTAACCAGGTAGGCCAGTTGAGAACACCTTTACTTAACCAGGTAGGCTAGTTGAGAACACCTTTATTTAACCAGGTAGGCTAGTTGAGAACACCTTTATTTAACCAGGTAGGCTAGTTGAGAACACCTTTATTTAACCAGGTAGGCTAGTTGAGAACACCTTTATTTAACCAGGTAGGCCAGTTGAGAACACCTTTATTTAACCAGGTAGGCTAGTTGAGAACACCTTTATTTAACCAGGTAAGCTAGTTGAGAACACCTTTATTTAACCAGGTAGGCTAGTTGAGAACACCTTTATTTAACCAGGTAGGCTAGTTGAGAACACCTTTATTTAACCAGGTAGGCTAGTTGAGAACACCTTTATTTAACCAGGTAGGCTAGTTGAGAACACCTTTATTTAACCAGGTAGGCTAGTTGAGAACACCTTTATTTAACCAGGTAGGCTAGTTGAGAACACCTTTATTTAACCAGGTAGGCTAGTTGAGAACACCTTTATTTAACCAGGTAGGCTAGTTGAGAACACCTTTATTTAACCAGGTAGGCTAGTTGAGAACACCTTTATTTAACCAGGTAGGCTAGTTGAGAACACCTTTATTTAACCAGGTTGGCTAGTTGAGAACACCTTTATTTAACCAGGTAGGCCAGTTGAGAACACCTTTATTTAACCAGGTAGGCTAGTTGAGAACACCTTTATTTAACCAGGTAGGCCA
Source organism: Oncorhynchus keta (assembly GCF_023373465.1). Classification (NCBI taxonomy): domain Eukaryota; kingdom Metazoa; phylum Chordata; class Actinopteri; order Salmoniformes; family Salmonidae; genus Oncorhynchus; species Oncorhynchus keta. The sequence goes on from NC_068426.1 coordinate 3,722,956, forward strand.
GTTGAGAACACCTTTATTTAACCAGGTATGCTAGTTGAGAACACCTTTATTTAACCAGGTAGGCTAGTTGAGAACACCTTTATTTAACCAGGTAGGCTAGTTGAGAACACCTTTATTTAACCAGGTAGGCCAGTTGAGAACACCTTTATTTAACCAGGTAGGCCAGTTGAGAACACCTTTATTTAACCAGGTAGGCTAGTTGAGAACACCTTTATTTAACCAGGTAGGCCAGTTGAGAACACCTTTATTTAACCAGGTAGGCTAGTTGAGAACACCTTTATTTAACCAGGTAGGCAAGTTGAGAACAAGTTCTCATTTACAACTGCGACCTGGCCAAGAATAAAGCAAAGCAGTCTCACACAGACAACAACACAGAGTTACACATGGAATAAGCGATAAACAAGCCAATTACACAATAAACAAGTCAATGACACAGTAGAAAAAAACAAAGTCTATATACATTGTGTGTAAAAGGCAATAAATTGGTAGGAGGCAATAAATAGGCCATAGGAGCGAAGAATTACAATTTAGCATATTAACACTGAAGTAATAAATGAGCAGATGATGATGTGCAAGTAGAGATACTGGTGTGCAAAAGAGCAGAAAAGTAAATAAGAACAGTATGGGGATGAGGTAGATAGATTGGGTGGGCTATTTACAGATGGACTATGTACAGCTGCATTGATCGGTTAGCTGCTCAGATAGCAGATGTTTAAAGTTGGTGAGGGAAATAAAAGTCTCCAGCTTCAGCAATTTTTGCAATTCGTTCCAGTCACAGGCAGCAGAGAACTGTCAGGAAAGGCGGCCAAATGAGGTGTTGGCTCTAGGGATGATCAGTGAGATATACCTGCTGGGACGTGTGCTACGGGTGGGTGTTACTATGGTGACCAGTGAGCTGAGATAAGGTGGAGTTTTACCTAGCTTAGACTTATAGATGACCTGGAGCCAGTAGGTCTGGCGACGAATATGTAGCGAGGGCCAGCCGACTAGAGCATACAGGTCGCAGTGGTGGGTGGTTTAAGGTGATTTGGTAACAAAACGAATGGCACAGTGATAGACTGCATCCAGTTTGCTGAGCAGAGTATTGGAAGCTATTTTGTAGATGACATCGCCAAAGTCGAGGATCGGTAGGATAGTCAGTTTTACTAGTGTAAGTTTGGCGACGTGAGTGAAGGAGGCTTTGTTGCAAAATAGAAAGCCGATTCTAGATGTGATTTTGGATTGGAGATGTTTGATATGAGTCTGGAAGGAGAGTTTACAGTCTAGTCAGACACCTAGGTATTTATAGTTGTCTACATATTCTAGGTCGGAACCATCCAGGGTGGTGATGCTAGTCGGGCGTGCGGGTGCGGGCAACGAACGGTTGAACAGAATGCATTTGGTTTTACTAGAGTTTAAGAGCAGTTGGAGGCCCACGGAAGGAGTGTTGTATGGCATTGAAGCTCGTTTGGAGGTTAGTTAGAACAGTGTCCAAGGAAGGGTCAGAAGTATACAGAATGGTGTCGTCTGCGTAGAGGTGGATCAGGAATGATCAGGAATGTCTTCCCGCAGCAAGAGCAACATCATTGATATATACAGAGAAAACAGTTGGCCCGAGAATTTGACCCTGTGGTACCCCCATAGAGACTGCTAGAGGTCCGGACAACATGCCCTCTGATTTGACACACTGAACTCTGTCTGCAAAGTAGTTGGTGAACCAGGTGAGGCAGTCATTAGAAAAACCATGGCTATTGAGTCTGCCGATGAGAGTACGGTGATTGACAGAGTCGAAAGCCTTGGCCAGGTCGATGAAGACGGCTGCACAGTACTGTCTCTTATCGATGGCGGTTATGATGTCGTTTAGTACCTTGAGCGTGGCTGAGGTGCACCCGTGGCCGGCTCGGAAACCGGATTTCTCAGCGGAGAAGGTACGGTGGTATTCGAAATGGTCAGTGATCTGTTTATTAACTTGGCTTTCGAAGACTTTAGAAAGGCAGGACAGGATGGATATAGGTCTGTAACAGGTTGGGTCTAGTGTGTCACCCCCTTTGAAGTGGGGGATGACCGCGGTAGTTTTCCAATCTTTAGGGATCTCGGACGATACGAAAGAGATGTTGAACAGGCTGGTAATAGGGGTTGCAACAATGGCGGCGGATAGTTTTAGAAAAAGAGGGTCCAGATTGTCTAGCCCAGCTGATTTGTACGGGTCCAGGTTTTGCAGTGGAGGGGGGGAGCTGTTAGCCGGGGTTGGAGTAGCCAGGAGGAAGGCATGGCCAGCCGTAGAGAAATGCTTAATGAAATTTTCGATTGTCATGGATTTATCGGTGATGACCGTGTTACCTAGCCTCAGAGCAGTGGGCAGCTGGGAGGAGGTGCTCTTGTTCTCCATGGACTTTACAGTGTTCTAGAACTTTTTGGAGTTTGTGTTGCAGGATGCGAATTTCTGCTTGAAAAAGCCTTTGCTTTCCTGACTGACTGCGTGTAATGGTTCATGACTTCCCTGAACAGTTGCATATCGTGGAGACTATTCGATGCTAGTGCAGTACGCCACAGGATGTTTTTGTGCTGGTCAAGGGCAATCAGGTCTGGAGTGAACCAAGGGCTGTATCTGTTCTTAGTTCTGCATTTTTTGAAAGGGGCATGCTTATCTAAGATGGTGAGGAAATGACTTTTAAAGAACGACTCGACTGACAGGATGAGGTCAATATCTTTCCAGGATACCCAGGATATATTTGATACCGTTCCACCAATTCCGCTCCAGCTATTACCGCGAGCCCGTCTTCCCCAATCAAGGTGCCACCAACCTACTGTGGACCTATCTCATCCTACACCAGGCCAGAACCCTGGGAGAACGTGGCCCTATCTCATCCTACACCAGGCCAGAACCCTGGGAGAACGTGGCCCTATCTCATCCTACACCAGGCCAGAACCCTGGGAGAACGTGGCCCTATCTCATCCTACACCAGGCCAGAACCCTGGGAGAACGTGGCCCTATCTCATCCTACACCAGGCCAGAACCCTGGGAGAACGTGGCCCTATCTCATCCTACACCAGGCCAGAACCCTGGGAGAACGTGGCCCTATCTCATCCTACACCAGGCCAGAACCCTGGGAGAACGTGGCCATATCTCATCCTACACCAGGCCAGAACCCTGGGAGAACGTGGCCCTATCTCATCCTACACCAGGCCAGAACCCTGGGAGAACGTGGCCCTATCTCATCTTACACCAGGCCAGAACCCTGGGAGAACGTGGCCCTATCTCATCCTACACCAGGCCAGAACCCTGGGAGAACGTGGCCCTATCTCATCCTACACCAGGCCAGAACCCTGGGAGAACGTGGCCCTATCTCATCCTACACCAGGCCAGAACCCTGGGAGAACGTGGCCCTATCTCATCCTACACCAGGCCAGAACCCTGGGAGAACGTGGCCCTATCTCATCCTACACCAGGCCAGAACCCTGGGAGAACGTGGCCCTATCTCATCCTACACCAGGCCAGAACCCTGGGAGAACGTGGCCCTATCTCATCCTACACCAGGCCAGAACCCTGGGAGAACGGGACACCATCATTCAACACACCTTGTAACTCTCCTGCAGAAAAATCTCCAACACCTAAAGTGCTTCTCTGCAGCTGCCACCACAACATCTACGTTCTGTGATTTATGTTCACATTCTGCGGTACAGTCGATAACCATGGCTATGGCTATGAAATGCTAAGAAGCCAACTTTACTGAAGCACATGCTTTTCCTATCACTTTATTGGCCTTGGCCCACTCACAAGGAACCTCTTCCTGGGTTGTTTGTAGTGAGGTTGAATGGACGGAAACCCAGGTACAGAGATTTACCGCGATTTTCCGCCCCAAATCACCTCCTCGCGGTTCACAACCTATCATCTCAGTATGGGGGAGCGGGTTCACAATACATCTCAGTATGGAGCGCGGGTTCACAATACATCTCAGTACGGAGCGCGGGTTCACAATACATCTCAGTATGGAGCGCGGGTTCACAATACATCTCAGTACGGAGCGCGGTTCACAATACATCTCAGTACGGAGCGCGGGTTCACAATACATCTCAGTATGGAGCGCGGTTCACAATACATCTCAGTATGGAGCGCGGGTTCACAATACATCTCAGTATGGAGCGCGGGTTCACAATACATCTCAGTATGGAGCGCGGTTCACAATACATCTCAGTATGGAGCGGGTTCACAATACATCTCAGTATGGAGCGCGGTTCACAATACATCTCAGTATGGAGCGCGGGTTCACAATACATCTCAGTATGGAGCGCGGGTTCACAATACATCTCAGTATGGAGCGGGTTCACAATACATCTCAGTATGGAGCGCGGGTTCACAATACATCTCAGTATGGAGAGTGGGTTCACAATACATCTCAGTATGGGAGCGGGTTCACAATACATCTCAGTATGGGAGCGGGTTCACAATACATCTCAGTATGTAGCGCGGGTTCACAATACATCTCAGTATGGAGAGCGGGTTCACAATACATCTCAGTATGGAGCGCGGTTCACAATACATCTCAGTATGGAGCGCGGTTCACAATACATCTCAGTATGGAGCGGGTTCACAATACATCTCAGTATGGAGCGGGTTCACAATACATCTCAGTATGGGAGCGGGTTCACAATACATCTCAGTATGGAGCGCGGGTTCACAATACATCTCAGTATGTAGCGCGGGTTCACAATACATCTCAGTATGGAGCGCGGGTTCACAATACATCTCAGTATGGAGCGCGGTTCACAATACATCTCAGTATGGAGCGCGGGTTCACAATACATCTCAGTATGGAGCGGGTTCACAATACATCTCAGTATGGAGCGGGTTCACAATACATCTCAGTATGGAGCGGGTTCACAATACATCTCAGTATGGAGCGGGTTCACAATACATCTCAGTATGGAGCGGGTTCACAATACATCTCAGTATGGAGCGGGTTCACAATACATCTCAGTATGGAGCGGGTTCACAATACATCTCAGTATGGAGCGGGTTCACAATACATCTCAGTATGGAGCGGGTTCACAATACATCTCAGTATGGAGCGGGTTCACAATACATCTCAGTATGGGACCGGGTTCACAATACATCTCAGTATGGAGCGCGGGTTCACAATACATCTCAGTACGGAGCGGGTTCACAATACATCTCAGTATGGAGCGGGTTCACAATACATCTCAGTATGGGAGCTGGTTCACAATACATCTCAGTATGGGAGCGGGTTCACAATACATCTCAGTATGGGAGCGGGTTCACAATACATCTCAGTATGGGAGCGGGTTCACAATACATCTCAGTATGGAGCGCGGTTCACAATACATCTCAGTATGGAGCGCGGGTTCACAATACATCTCAGTATGGGGCGCGGGTTCACAATACATCTCAGTATGGGAGCGGGTTCACAATACATCTCAGTATGGGAGCGGGTTCACAATACATCTCAGTATGGGAGCGGGTTCACAATACATCTCAGTATGGGGGCGGGTTCACAATACATCTCAGTATGGAGCGGGTTCACAATACATCTCAGTATGGAGCGCGGGTTCACAATACATCTCAGTATGGAGCGGGTTCACAATACATCTCAGTATGGAGCGCGGTTCACAATACATCTCAGTATGGGGGAGCGGGTTCACAATACATCTCAGTATGGAGCGCGGTTCACAATACATCTCAGTATGGAGCGCGGGTTCACAATACATCTCAGTATGGGGAGCGCGGTTCACAATACATCTCAGTATGGAGCGCGGTTCACAATACATCTCAGTATGGGAGCGCGGTTCACAATACATCTCAGTATGGGAGCGGGTTCACAATACATCTCAGTATGGAGCGCGGGTTCACAATACATCTCAGTATGTAGCACGGGTTCACAATACATCTCAGTATGGAGCGCGGGTTCACAATACATCTCAGTATGGAGCGCGGGTTCACAATACATCTCAGTATGGAGCGGGTTCACAATACATCTCAGTATGGGAGCGGGTTCACAATACATCTCAGTATGGAGCGGGTTCACAATACATCTCAGTATGGGGCGCGGGTTCACAATACATCTCAGTATGGGAGCGGGTTCACAATACATCTCAGTATGGGAGCGGGTTCACAATACATCTCAGTATGGGGGCGGGTTCACAATACATCTCAGTATGGAGCGGGTTCACAATACATCTCAGTATGGAGCGCGGGTTCACAATACATCTCAGTATGGAGCGGGTTCACAATACATCTCAGTATGGAGCGCGGTTCACAATACATCTCAGTATGGGGCGCGGGTTCACAATACATCTCAGTATGGAGCGCGGTTCACAATACATCTCAGTATGGAGCGCGGTTCACAATACATCTCAGTATGGGGAGCGGGTTCACAATACATCTCAGTATGGAGCGCGGTTCACAATACATCTCAGTATGGAGCGCGGTTCACAATACATCTCAGTATGGAGCGCGGGTTCACAATACATCTCAGTATGGAGCGCGGGTTCACAATACATCTCAGTATGTAGCACGGGTTCACAATACATCTCAGTATGGAGCGCGGGTTCACAATACATCTCAGTATGGAGCGCGGGTTCACAATACATCTCAGTACGGAGCGGGTTCACAATACATCTCAGTATGGGAGCGGGTTCACAATACATCTCAGTACGGAGCGGGTTCACAATACATCTCAGTATGGAGCGCGGGTTCACAATACATCTCAGTACGGAGCGGGTTCACAATACATCTCAGTATGGAGCGCGGGTTCACAATACATCTCAGTATGTAGCGCGGGTTCACAATACATCTCAGTATGGAGCGCGGGTTCACAATACATCTCAGTATGGGGGCGGGTTCACAATACATCTCAGTATGGGAGCGGGTTCACAATACATCTCAGTATGGGAGCGGGTTCACAATACATCTCAGTATGGAGCGCGGGTTCACAATACATCTCAGTATGTAGCGGGTTCACAATACATCTCAGTATGGGAGCGGGTTCACAATACATCTCAGTATGGGGGCGGGTTCACAATACATCTCAGTATGGGGGCGGGTTCACAATACATCTCAGTATGGAGACCTTATTTCTTCTGGTGACAGATAGGCCTATATTTGCTGCAGCATAGCCTACACTACAGTAATATAAAGACCGAATGTTTGTCTAATTTACCCATCTCCATGAGAGACGCAAAGCTCTTTTTTTTTGCTGAACGTTAATACAGCAGCCAATAGAACTCACGGGTAGTTTGAGCGAAAGCAAGATGGCTGTAGGCTATATCAGTTATTAATTCAGACCCATAACCATTCAGATGGTGGTAGACTATAGCAGTTATTAATTCAGACCCATAACCATTCAGACCCAGAACCATTCAGACACATAACCATTCAGATGGTGGTAGACTATAGCAGTTATTAATTCAGACCCATAACCATTCAGACCCAGAACCATTCAGACACATAACCATTCAGATGGTGGTAGACTATAGCAGTTATTAATTCAGACCCATAACCATTCAGACCCAGAACCATTCAGACACATAACCATTCAGATGGTGGTAGACTATAGCAGTTATTAATTCAGACCCATAACCATTCAGACCCATAACCATTCAGATGGTGGTAGACTATAGCAGTTATTAATTCAGACCCAGAACCATTCAGACACATAACCATTCAGATGGTGGTAGGCTATATCAGTTATTAATTCAGACCCATAACCATTCAGATGGTGGTAGACTATATCAGTTATTAATTCAGACCCATAACCATTCAGATGGTGGTAGACTATAGCAGTTATTAATTCAGACCCATAACCATTCAGATGGTGGTAGACTATAGCAGTTATTAATTCAGACCCATAACCATTCAGATGGTGGTAGACTATAGCAGTTATTAATTCAGACCCATAACCATTCAGATGGTGGTAGACTATAGCAGTTATTAATTCAGACCCATAACCATTCAGATGGTGGTAGACTATAGCAGTTATTAATTCAGACCCATAACCATTCAGACCCATAACCATTCAGATGGTGGTAGACTATAGCAGTTATTAATTCAGACCCATAACCATTCAGATGGTGGTAGACTATAGCAGTTATTAATTCAGACCCATAACCATTCAGATGGTGGTAGACTATAGCAGTTATTAATTCAGACCCATAACCATTCAGACCCATAACCATTTAGATGGTGGTAGACTATACATTTACATTACATTTAAGTCATTTAGCAGACGCTCTTATCCAGAGCGACTTACAAATTGGTGCATACACCTTATGACATCCAGTGGAACAGCCACTTTACAGTAGTGCATCTAAATATTTTTAGGGGAGGGGGGGTGAGAAGGATTACTTACCCTATCCTAGGTATTCCTTGAAGAGGTGGGGTTTCAGGTGTCTCCGGAAGGTGGTGATTGACTCCGCTGTCCTGGCGTCGTGAGGGAGTTTGTTCCACCATTGGGGGGCCAGAGCAGCGAACAGTTTTGACTGGGCTGAGCGGGAACTGTACTTCCTCACTATAGCAGTTATTAATTCAGACCCATAACCATTCCATCTTCACATCTTCTGTCGTTCTGCCCCTGAACAGGCAGTTAACCCACTGTTCCTAGGCCGTCATTGAAAATAAGAATTGGTTCTAAACTGACTTGCCCAGTTTTTTAAAAAATGTGTCAACCTACTAATTATACAAATAAGCCCTATTATATTTAAAAATGTAAATCAAATTCGCTAGCTTATACAGTGAGGAGAACAAGTATTTATAATGCTAATCAAATTAGCCCTATTATATTTTAAAATGTAAATCAAATTCGCTAGCTTATACAGTGGGGAGAACAAGTATTTATAATGCTAATTAATTACTTAAAAATCATACAATTTGATTTTCTGGATTTTAGTTTTAGATTCCGTCTCTCACAGTTGAAGTGGACCTATGATAAAAATTACAGACCTCTACACGCTTTGTAAGTAGGAAAACCTGCAAAATCGGCAGTGTATCAAATACTTGTTCTCCCCACTGTACTTGTAACTTTGTGCTGCACCAGAATCACATGTTCTCTTCTGCTTTATCATTTTGTTTGAACTACATGTGTAATTCCAGACGTACATTTCTTCAGACTCCTGTGGTTGAAGAGGTGCAGTTGTGCCTTCTTCACCACACTGGATGAGCGATGACCGAACGGCATAGGCAAGGTGCAATAGATGATATAAAATACAGTATATACATATGAGATGAGTAATGTAAGATATGTTATTATTATTAAAGTGACTAGTGATCTGTTTATTAAAGTGGCCAGTGATTTCAAGTCTTTATGTTGACAGCAGCCTCTAGTGTGTTAGTGATGGCTGTTTAACAGTCTGATGGCCTTGAGATAGAAGCTATACTTCAGTCTCTCGGTCCCAGCTTTGATGCACCTGTACTGACCTCTCCTTCTGGATGGTAGCGGTGTGAACAGGCAGTGGCTCGGGTGGTTGTTGTCCTTGATGATCTTTTGGCCATCCTGTGCTGTAGGTGTCCTGAAGGAGAGGTAGTTTGCCCCCAGAGATGCGTTGTGCTGACCGCAATTTTGGGCAATGCTGTGATGCAGTCTGACAGGATACTCTCAATTGTGCATCTGTAGAAGTTTGTGAGGGTTTTAGGTGACAAGCCAAATTTCTTCAGACTCCTGAGGTTGAAGAGGTGCTGTTGTGCCTTGTTCACCACACTGTCTGTGTGGGTGGACCATTTCAGTTTGTCTGTGATGTGTACGCCTGTCGGGAAGTCCAGGACCCAATTGCACAGGGCAGGCTTGAGACCCAGGGCCTCACGCTTAATGATGAGCTTGGAGGGTACTATGGTGTTGAATGCTGAGCTGTAGTCAATGAACAGCATTCTTACATAAGTATTCCTTTTGTCCAGATGGGATAGGGCAGTGTGCAGTGCGATGGTGATTGCATTGTCTGTGGACCTGTTGGGACGGTATGCAAATTGAAGTGGGTCTAGGGTGACCGGTAAGGTAGAGGTGATATGATCCTTGACTAGTTTCTCATATCACTTCATGATGACGGAAGTGAGTGGTACGGGGTGGTAGTCAATTAGTTCAGTTACCTTTGCTTTCTTGGGTACAGGAACAATGATGGCCAT
>NC_068426.1:3738063-3828063 GCF_023373465.1 Oncorhynchus keta
TCTCTCTCTCTCATTCTCCTGTCCCACTGCATGGTTCTTCATAGGGAACATCTAGCCAAGTGAGTAAGAAGAGTGTATTTAACTATGCTGTTGTTTGCTGAGACAATGATGAAAACAACAGAATAAATACACGTGTGCTCCTATGACTCTCTTGTTCTAGAATCCGTCTCCAGGTTACACCTGTATTAAAAAAACAATACATTAAAATAGTAAAGTGTTTTAAAGGCCCAGTGCAGTCAAAAACATGATTTTTCCTGTGTTTTAAATATATTCCCACTGTGTTCTATATATATTTCCACACTATGAGGTTGGAATAATACTGTGAAACTGTGAAAATGATGATAATGCCCTTTTAGTGTAACAGCTGTTTTGAAAAGACTTCCTGACATTTCAGCCTGATTATTTATATACAGTGGGGCAAAAAAGTATTTAGTCAGCCACCAATTGTGCAAGTTCTCCCACTGAAAAAGATGAGAGAGGCCTGTAATTTTCATCATAGGTACACTTCAACTTTGACAGACAAAATTAGACAAAAAAATCCAGAAAATCACATTGTAGGATTTTTAATTAATTAATTTGCAAATTATGATGTAGTAGTAGCAAACTACGGGGTAGTACACAGAGTTGTACTCCGTTCAAAAGTTTGTGGACACTTAGAAATGTCCTTGATTTTGTCCATTAAAATAACATCAAATTGATCAGAAATGCAGTGTAGACATTGTTAATGCTGTAAATGACTATTGTAGCTGGAAACGGCTGATTTTTAATGGAATATCTACATGGGCGTACAGAGGCCCATTATCAGCAACCATCACTCTGGTGTTGCAATGGCACGTTGTGTTAGCTAATCCAAGTTTATAATTTTAAAAGGCTAATTGATCATTAGAAAACCCTTTTGCATTTATGTTAGCAGAGCTGAAAACTGGTGTTCTGATTTAAAGAAGCAATACAACAGGCTTCTTTAGACTAGTTGAGTATCTGGAGCATCAGCATTTTTGGGTTTGATTACAGGCTTAAAATGGCCAGAAACAAAGAACTTTCTTCTGAAACTCGTCAGTCTATTCTTGTTCTGAGAAATGAAGGCTATTCCATGTGAGAAATTGCCAAGAAACTGAAGATCTCATACAACGCTGTGTACTACTCCCTTCACAGAGCAGCACAAATAGTCTCTAACCAGAATAGAAAGAGGAGTGTGAGGCCCCGGGGCACAACTGAGCAAGAAACAGACGCCTCACAAGTCCTCAACTGGCAGCTTCATTAAATAGTACCTTCAAAACACCAGTCTCAATGTCAACAGTAAAGAGGCGATTCTGGGATGCCGGCCTTCTAGGCAATATATCATATTTTCCTTTATTATTGTCCCCTAACCCTACCACCCCTCCCCTAAACGCTTCCACCCTCCCTAAACGCTCCCCTCCCCTACCCTACCCCCCCTAACCCTACCACCCCTCCCCTAACCCTACCACCCCTCCCCTAACCCTACCACCCCTCCCCTAACGCTACCACCCTAAACCACCCCTCCCCTAACGCTATTAACCCTACCACCCCTCCCCTAACCCTACCACCCTCCCTAAACGCTCCCCTCCCCTCCCCCCTCCCCCTAACCCTACCACCCCTAAACGCCCCACCCTCCCTAACCCTACCACCCTCCCTAACCCTACCACCCCTCCCCTAAACGCTTCCACCCTCCCCCTAACACTTCCACCCCTCCCCTAACCCTACCACCCCTCCCCTAAACGCTACCACCCCTCCCCTAACGCTACCACCCCTCCCCCTAACCCCCCTCCCTAAACGCTACCACCCCCCTCCCCTAACCCTACCACCCCTCCCCTAACGCTACCCCCCCTAACCCTACCACCCTCCCTAACCCTACCACCCCCCCTCCCTCCCCTAACCGCTACCACCCCCCCTAACGCTACCACCCCTCCCCTAACGCTACCCCCCCTAACCCTACCACCCCTAACCCTACCACCTCCCCTAACGCTACCACCCCTCCCCTAACCCTACCACCCTCCCCTAACCCTACCACCCCTCCCTAACGCTACTACTCCCCTAAACCCTACCACCCCTCCCCTAACCCTACCACCCCTCCCCTAAAACCCTACCACCCCTCCCCTAAACCCTACCACCTCCCCTAAACCCTACCCCCTCCCCTAACCCTACCACCCCCTAAACCACCACCTCCCTAAACCCTACCACCCCTCCCCTAACCCTACCACCCTCCCCTAAACCCTACCACCTCCCCTAAACCCTACCACCCCTCCCTAACCCTACCACCCCTCCCCTAAACCCTACCCCTCCCTAAACCCTACCACCTCCCCTAAACCCTACCACCCCTCCCCTAAACCCTACCACCCCTCCCCTAACCCTACCACCCTCCCCAAACCCTACCCCTCCCTAAACCCCTACCACCCCTAACCCTACCACCCCTCCCTAACCCTACCACCCTCCCTAACGCTACCACCCCTCCCCTAACCCTACCACCCCTCCCTAACCCTACCCCCCTCCCTAACCCTACCCACCCCTCCCCTAACCCTACCACCCCTCCCCTAACGCTACCACCCCTCCCCTTAACCCTACCCCCCCTCCCCTTAACCCTACCACCCTCCCCTAACCCTCCCCTAAACCACCCCTCCCCTAAACCCTACCACCCCTCCCTAACGCCCTGCCACCCCTCCCCTAACCCTACCACCCCTCCCCTAACGCTACCACCCCTCCCCCTAAACGCTGCCACCCCTCCCCTAACGCTACCACCCCTCCCCTAACCCCCTACCCTCCCCTAACCCTACCACCCCTCCCCTAACCCTACCACCCTCCCCTAACCCTACCACCCCTCCCCTAAACCCTACCACCCCTCCCTAACCCTACCACCCCTCCCCTAACCCTACCACCCCTCCCCTAAACGCCACCCCTCCCCTACCCTCCCCTAACGCTACCACCCTCCCTAACCCTACCACCCTCCCTAACCCTACCACCCCTCCCCTAACCCTACCACCCTCCCCTAACCCTACCACCCCTCCTAAACCCTACCACCCCTCCCCAACCCTACCACCCCTCCCCAAACCCTACCACCTCCCCTAACGCCTACCACCCCCCCTAAACCCTACCACCCTCCCCTAACGCTACCACCCCTCCCTAAACCCTACCACCCTCCCCTAACCCTACCACCCTCCCCTAACGCTACCACCCTCCCTACCACCCCTCCCCGCTACCACCCCTCCCCTAACCCTACCACCTCCCCTAACCCTACCACCCGCTACCACCCTACTCCCCTAACCCTACCACCTCCCCTAACCCTACCCCCCCTCCACCCCTCCCTAACCACCTCCCACCCCCCTCCCCTAACGCTACCACCCCTCCCCTAACGCTACCACCCCTCCCCTAACGCGACCACCCCTCCCCTAACGCGACCACCCCTCCCCTAACGCGGTGGTCCTTCTGTAGCTCAGTTGGTAGAGCATGGCGCTTGTAACGCCAGGGTAGTGGGTTCGATTCCTGGGACCACCCATACGTAGACTGTATGCACACATGACTGTAAGTCGCTTTGGATAAAAGCGTCTGCTAAATGGCATATATTATTATTATAACGCGACCACCCCCCCAACATTAAGAACGCCTGCTCTGTCCATGACATAGACTGACCAGGTGAAAGCTATGATCCCTTATTGATGCCAATTGTTAAATTCACTTCGATCAGTGTAGATGAAGGGGCGGAAACAGGTTAAAGAAGGATTTTTAAGCCTTGAGACAATTGAGACATGAATTGTGTACGTGTGCCATTCAGAGGGATTATGGGCAAGACAACAGATTTAAGTGCCTTTAGTAGGTGCAACTCAATATTAGTTAGTGTGTCTGTAATATTTTGTAGACTCAGTGTATGTTGTTGTTTTAAGTAACAATAAGGAAAGCAATAGGATAAATATGTAGGTGCCAGGCACACCAGTTTGAGTCATGAACTGCAAAGCTGCTGGGTTTTTCACGCTCAACAGTTTCCTGTGTGTATCAAGAACGGTCCACCACCCAAAGGACATCCAGCCAACTTGACACAACTGTGGGAAGCATTGGAGTCTACATGGGCCCAGCATCCCTGTGGGACGCTTTCTTTTTAGAGTCCATGCCCTGACCAATTGAGTCTGTTCTGAAGGCAAAAGTGCAACTCAATATTAGTTAGTGTGTCCGTAATATTTTGTAGACTCAGTGTATGTTGTTGTTTTAAGTAACAATAAGGAAAGCAATAGGATAAATATGTAGGGTAAACGTTCCCAGTAACTCCCGAGTGACGCAGTGGTCTAAGGCACTGCATCTCAGTGGCGTTACTGCAGTCCCTGGTTCAAATCCAGGCTGTATCACATCCGGATGTGATGGGGAGTCCCATAGGGCGGTGTACAATTGGCCCAGCGCTGTCCAGGGTAGGCCGTCATTGTAAATGAGAATGTGTTCTTAACTGACTTGCCTACTTAATTAAAGGTTAACTAAAATGTTTTTTAAAATACAAACAATACATTAATCCTGCCATCTCTTCTTAGTGTCTAGGATCTATTCTGTTGCCAGGTTTGTATTAATCTACTAACCTTGGCTTCCAGGGGTCGGTCTGTCATTCTGTCTGTATACTGAACTCTCCTACCTTGTCTTCCAGGGGTCGGTCTGTCATTCTGTCTGTATACTGAACTCTCCTACCTTGTCTTCTAGGGGTCGGTCTGTCATTCTGTCTGTATACTGAACTCTCCTACCTTGTCTTCTAGGGGTCGGTCTGTCATTCTGTCTGTATACTGAACTCTCCTACCTTGGCTTCTAGGGGTCGGTCTGTCATTCTGTCTGTATACTGAACTCTCCTACCTTGTCTTCCAGGGGTCGGTCTGTCATTCTGTCTGTATACTGAACTCTCCTACCTTGTCTTCTAGGGGTCGGTCTGTCATTCTGTCTGTATACTGAACTCTCCTACCTTGTCTTCTAGGGGTCGGTCTGTCATTCTGTCTGTATACTGAACTCTCCTACCTTGTCTTCTAGGGGTCTGTTTGTCCACTCCCCCTGAGAAGAATGAAGGGGTTATTCCTGGTAGAGCCACTGGTAGCCTTCTATTCCTTTGCCAGTTTCCTGATCTACCCCTTGGTACAACAGTATGTGTACAGGAGACTATGGCAGGAGATGACCAACACAACCTACCCTGTCTCTGACAACACCTCACGCTGCGATCCTTCCAACACCAGCAGCCACCATGAGGTTAGTTACTGTAGAAACCCAAACCAACACCACCTATCCTGTCTCTGACAACACCTCACGCTGCGATCCTTCCAACACCAGCAGCCACCATGAGGTTAGTTACTGTAGAAACCCAAACCAACACAACCTACCCTGTCTCTGACAACACCTCACGCTGCGATCCTTCCAACACCAGCAGCCACCATGAGGTTAGTTACTGTAGAAACCCAAAACAACACCACCTACCCTGTCTCTGACAACAACCAACAGGTTAGTTACTGTAGAAACCCAAACCAACACAACCTATCCTGTCTCTGACAACAACCAACAGGTTAGTTACTGTAGAAACCCAAACCAACACAACCTACCCTGTCTCTGACAACACCTCACGCTGCGATCCTTCCAACACCAGCAGCCACCATGAGGTTAGTTACTGTAGAAACCCAAACCAACACAACCTACCCTGTCTCTGACAACACCTCACGCTGCGATCCTTCCAACACCAGCAGCCACCATGAGGTTAGTTACTGTAGAAACCCAAACCAACACAACCTACCCTGTCTCTGACAACAACCAACAGGTTAGTTACTGTAGAACCTAACCAACACCACCTACCCTGTCTCTGACAACAACCAACAGGTTAGTTACTGTAGAAACCCAAACCAACACCACCTACCCTGTCTCTGACAACAACCAACAGGTTAGTTACTGTAGAAACCCAAACCAACACCACCTACCCTGTCTCTGACAACAACCAACAGGTTAGTTACTGTAGAAACCCAAACCAACACAACCTACCCTGTCTCTGACAACAACCAACAGGTTAGTTACTGTAGAACCTAACCAACACCACCTACCCTGTCTCTGACAACAACCAACAGGTTAGTTACTGTAGAAACCCAAACCAACACCACCTACCCTGTCTCTGACAACAACCAACAGGTTAGTTACTGTAGAAACCCAAACCAACACCACCTACCCTGTCTCTGACAACAACCAACAGGTTAGTTACTGTAGAAACCCAAACCAACACCACCTACCCTGTCTCTGACAACAACCAACAGGTTAGTTACTGTAGAAACCCAAACCAACACAACCCTGTCTCTGACAACAACCAACAGGTAAGTTACTGTAGAAACCCAAACCAACACCACCCATCATGTCTCTGACAACAACCAACAGGTTAGTTACTGTAGAAACCCAAACCAACACCACCTACCCTGTCTCTGACAACAACCAACAGGTTAGTTACTGTAGAAACCCAAACCAACACAACCCTGTCTCTGACAACAACCAACAGGTTAGTTACTGTAGAAACCCAAACCAACACAACCTATCCTGTCTCTGACAACAACCAACAGGTTAGTTACTGTAGAAACCCAAACCAACACAACCCTGTCTCTGACAACAACCAACAGGTTAGTTACTGTAGAAACCCAAACCAACACCACCTACCCTGTCTCTGACAACAACCAACAGGTTAGTTACTGTAGAAACCCAAACCAACACCACCTACCCTGTCTCTGACAACAACCAACAGGTTAGTTACTGTAGAAACCCAAACCAACACCACCTACCCTGTCTCTGACAACAACCAACAGGTTAGTTACTGTAGAAACCCCAACCAACACCACCTACCCTGTCTCTGACAACAACCAACAGGTTAGTTACTGTCGAACCTAACCAACACAACCTACCCTGTCTCTGACAACAACCAACAGGTTAGTTACTGTATAACCTAACCAACACAACCTACCCTGTCTCTGACAACAACCAACAGGTTAGTTACTGTAGAAACCCAAACCAACACCACCTACCCTGTCTCTGACAACAACCAACAGGTTAGTTACTGTAGAAACCCAAACCAACACCACCTACCCTGTCTCTGACAACAACCAACAGGTTAGTTACTGTAGAAACCCAAACCAACACCACCTATCCTGTCTCTGACAACAACCAACAGGTTAGTTACTGTAGAAACCCAAACCAACACCACCTACCCTGTCTCTGACAACAACCAACAGGTTAGTTACTGTAGAAACCCAAACCAACACAACCTATCCTGTCTCTGACAACAACCAACAGGTTAGTTACTGTAGAAACCCAAACCAACACCACCTACCCTGTCTCTGACAACAACCAACAGGTTAGTTACTGTAGAACCTAACCAACACAACCTATCCTGTCTCTGACAACAACCAACAGGTTAGTTACTGTAGAAACCCAAACCAACACAACCTATCCTGTCTCTGACAACAACCAACAGGTTAGTTACTGTAGAAACCCAAACCAACACAACCTATCCTGTCTCTGACAACAACCAACAGGTTAGTTACTGTAGAACCTAACCTAACCAACACCACCTACCCTGTCTCTGACAACAACCAACAGGTTAGTTACTGTAGAAACCCAAACCAACACCACCTATCCTGTCTCTGACAACAACCAACAGGTTAGTTACTGTAGAAACCCAAACCAACACCACCTACCCTGTCTCTGACAACAACCAACAGGTTAGTTACTGTAGAAATATGTATTTATTTATTATTATAATTATTAATATAATAAATATTATGTATTATTATAATTATTATTATAATGCTCACATGAATGTCATGCATAAACTATGTTCATGTCATTGTTACTTAAAAATAATTATAATTTATTAGAATAACGACAACATTGCAGTGCAAATGTCATGTGTAAAATAGTACATTTTTTTTTTAAATGTAATTTTTGGAAGTAAACCTCCCTCCCTCATCTGCTTTGTAAAACCTTTGGCTTCGTTGTTCCTGTGGGCTGGCCCTCATCTGCTTTGTAAAACCTTTGGCTTCGTTGTTCCTGTGGGCTGGCCCTCATCTGCTTTGTAAAACCTTTGGCTTCGTTGTTCCTGTGGGCTGGCCCTCATCTGCTTTGTAAAACCTTTGGCTTCGTTGTTCCTGTGGGCTGGCCCTCATCTGCTTTGTAAAACCTTTGGCTTCGTTGTTCCTGTGGGCTGGCCCTCATCTGCTTTGTAAAACCTTTGGCTTCGTTGTTCCTGTGGGCTGGCCCTCATCTGCTTTGTAATCCAAGTATTCCCATAGTTTGCTTCTGTTCAGTCATCAAGCTGGGAGCGTGGAGGCACGATGTCAGCGTTTCTGCTCTTCTCTTCTGATCCTCTAAATCATTTATGTAGATAGAGCCCCACAGCGGAGGTGTCATAGTACCCATAAAACCTAGCGGTCAAACAGGGAAATGGTTCCAATAGTTTTTCCACCATTTGTTTTTTCCCTAAGGGGATTTTTAGAAACATAAGTATGTGGACACTGACTCGTCAAACATCTAATTTCCAAAATCGTGGCCATTAGTATGGAGTTGGTGCCTCCGTTGCTGCTATAACAGCCTCCTCTCTTCTGGGAAGGATTTCCACTAGATGTTGGAACATTGCTGCTATAACAGCCTCCACTCTTCTGGGAAGGATTTCCACTAGATGTTGGAACATTGCTGCTATAACAGCCTCCACTCTTCTGGGAAGGCTTTCCACTAGATGTTGGAACATTGCTGCTATAACAGCCTCCTCTCTTCTGGGAAGGCTTTCCACTAGATGTTGGAACATTGCTGTTATAACAGCCTCCTCTCTTCTGGGAAGGATTTCCACTAGATGTTGGAACATTGCTGCTATAACAGCCTCCACTCTTCTGGGAAGGATTTCCACTAGATGTTGGAACATTGCTGCTATAACAGCCTCCACTCTTCTGGGAAGGCTTTCCACTAGATGTTGGAACATTGCTGTAGGGACTTGCTTCCATTCAGCCACAAGAGCATTAGTGAGGTCGGGTGATTAGGCCTGGCACGTAGCCGGTGTTCCAATTCATCCCAGAGGTGTTCGGTGTGGTTGAGGTCAGGGCTCTGTGCAGGCCTGTCAAGTTCTTCCACACCGATCTCGACAAACCATTTCTGTATAGACCTCGATTTGTGTACGGGGGCATTGAAACAGGAAAGGGCCTTCTGCAAACTGTTGCCACAAAGTTGGAAGCACAGAATCGTCTAGAATGTA
This sequence comes from Oncorhynchus keta, assembly GCF_023373465.1. Classification (NCBI taxonomy): domain Eukaryota; kingdom Metazoa; phylum Chordata; class Actinopteri; order Salmoniformes; family Salmonidae; genus Oncorhynchus; species Oncorhynchus keta. Next base: position 3,747,299 of record NC_068426.1, read on the forward strand.
ATTGTATGCTGTAGTGTTAAGATTTCCCTTCACTGGCTCTAATGGGCCCGAACCATGAAAAACAGCCCCAGACCATTATTCCTCCTCCACCAAACTTTACAGTTGGCACTATGAATAGGGGCAGGTAGCATTCTCCTGGCATCCGCCAAACCCAGATTAGTCCGTCGGACTGCCAGATGGTGAAGCGTGATTCATCACTCTAGAGAACGCGTTTCCACTGCTCCCCAGTCCAATGGCAGCGAGCTTCACACCACTCCAGGTGACCCTTGACATTGTGCATGGTGATCTTAGGCTTGTGTGCAGCTGCTCGTCCATGGAAACCCATTTCACGAAGCTCCCAACGAACCCGTATTTTACTGACGTTGCTTCCAGAGGCAGTTCGGAACTCGCTAGTGAGTGTTGCAACCTAGAACAGACGATTCTTACGCGCTACAGCACTCGGCGGTCCCGTTCTGTGAGTTTGTTTGGCCAATCACTTCACGGCAAAGCCTTTGTTGCTCCTAGACGTTTCCACTTCACAATAACCGTATTTACAGATGACCGGGGGGCAGCTCTAGAAGGGCAGAAACGGACTTGTTGGAAAGGTGGCATCCTATGACGGTGCCATGTTGAAAGTCACTGAGATCTTCTAGAGGTCAGAGCATGCTTGGAATACACTTCCTGGTAATCCGTCTGGCTTGTTAACGTTAACCTGTTTAAAGTTATTACTCACATCGGCTACTTATAGCGTGATCACACAGTTGTCCGGACTAGCTGGTGCTCTCATGCATGATTCGGTGTTGCTTGCCTCGTAGCAAGCATAGAAGGCATTTAGCTCATCCGGTAGGCTCGCGTCACTGGGGCAGCTCACGTCTGGGCTTCCATTTGTAATCGGTGATAGTTTGCAAGCCGTGCCTCATCCGATAAGTGTCAGAGCCAGCTAGCAGGCTACTGTAATTATTAGCATGGTTAGACTGTAACCAACTAGGAAAGGTCACGTCTCATTAGACTGGTTTCAACAGGTTTCTCCAGTTGATTTGGTTGATTGGCTAAGCAGAGCCTTCATGCTATTCTGTTTTAGCCTAGTCTGAAAAGACAGTCAGTGGCCATTGAAAGACACAGAGAAAATATGTCTGAATGACTTGTTGATCAGGGGAAAAAAAGCCTTCTTATTTTGGGTTTGAAAAGTCAAGAACCACATCTACACCTGTTGTGGTTGAGACGAGAGTTAAGTTTCTTTCTGCTTGAAGCCTGATTGACGTAAATAACATTCTATTTCCCCGTAGAGCTGTCTACTGGCCTATAACAGAGCAGAGCGTTGTCACATTTCTCCTTTTTTCTGTTGTATACTTCCTCTCTTTTTATTTTTATGATTGCGTCAAATCAGAAGTGAATCACTGTGGATAAAGAGAGTCTGGTGTTCTGTGGAATGTAGTCCGTAATTTGTCATGGTTATCTCCTGGTCCGACTGTGTCCGTAATTTGTCATGGTTATCTCCTGGTCCGACTGTGTCCGTAATTTATCATGGTTATCTCCTGGTCTGACTGTGTCCGTAATTTGTCATGGTTATCTCCTGGTCCGACTGTGTCCGTAATTTGTCATTATTATCTCCTGGGCCGTAATTTGTCATGGTTATCTCCTGGTCTGTAATTTGTCATGGTTATCTCCTGGTCTGTAATTTGTCATGGTTATCTCCTGTCTGTATTTGTCATGGTTATCTCCTGGTCTGTAATTTGTCATGGTTATCTCCTGGGCTGTAATTTGTCATGGTTATCTCCTGGTCTGTAATTTGTCATGGTTATCTCCTGGTCTGACTGTGTCCGTAATTTGTCATGGTTATCTCCTGGTCCGACTGTGTCCGTAATTTGTCATTATTATCTCCTGGGCCGTAATTTGTCATGGTTATCTCCTGGTCTGTAATTTGTCATGGTTATCTCCTGGTCCGACTGTGTGTTTTCCTCCTGTGGCTATTATCCATTACCTTGTGTGTTTTAACTGATTGTGTTTTTATTATCTGGGGTAAACACACACGGCACTCCAGCTAAAAACAACAATTTTGCTTCAATCACAAAATCTCTGCTCCATGATCCCCTCCCTCACCTTCATGTTGTTGTTTGTTTGTCTCTTCTCCCTCGATACCGAGCTCTTCTCCATGTTGATGTTAATATAGTTTGTCTCTTCTCCCTCGATACCGAGCTCTTCTCCATGTTGATGTTAATATAGTTTGTCTCTTCTCTTCTCTCTCTTTACCTTGTTCTTTTTCATGTTTGTTATAGGAGGTGCAGAAGGCGGCGTCTCTCTTCTCCCTCTACACTGAGCTCTTCTCCATGATCCCCTCTCTGGCCGTCACCCTCATCCTCGTCGCCTACAGCGACCAGCGCGGACGCAAGATCACCATCATCCTGCCTCTGATTGGCTCTCTCTTCTACGCCCTGTCTTTCCTGGCCGTCTCCTTCTTCGAGCTCGACCTCTACCTCCTCATCGTCTCGTCGTTCGTCAGCGCCCTGTTCGGGGGCTCGGGGACGTTACTGGGTGGCTGTTTCTCCTACATCGCTGACCTGTGTGAGGACGGACAGCAGAAGACGCTGCGTATGGCCGGGATAGACATGGTGATCGGCCTGCTGTCTGGAGTGGCCTCTCTCTCTACGGGATACTTCCTCCAAGCAGCAGGCTTCAACTGGCCCTTCTTCACCTCTGCTCTGTTCCAGTGTTTCAACCTGCTCTACGCCGTCTTCATCCTGGAGGAGACGCTCCAACGACCTCCAGATGACCCCCTGGACGGATCTCCGCGCCGCACCGCCATGCATCAGCTGGCCTGCGGGGTCTACCAGCTGTTTGCAGGGGCCAGCAGGAGGCGCAATATCCTCCTGGTGCTCCTCCTGCTCCTCTTCTCCTCCTTCTCCTTCGCCAACATGGGCGGGCTCTCCATGATCACGCTGTACGAGCTCAATCAGCCGCTGTGCTGGACCGAGATTCTGATTGGCTACGGCTCGGCACTGTCCACCACGGTGTTCCTGACCAGCTTCGTGGGAGTGACGGTGTTCTCTCGCTGCGGCATGCCCAACCTCGTCATCATTCTCATAGGGATACTGAGTGTCATGGCGGGTATGATCCTGGTGGCCTTCGCCAAGACCACGCTCATGATGTTCCTGGGTAAGGAATAAGGAGGTTTTTCAATGGTAACATGGTTTTGTGAAAAGAGAACTCTACACTATGTGAGCCAGGGTTGGGGTCAATTCCATTTTAATTCAGGAAGTAAACTGAAATTCCTATTCTGAATTTTTTGTCAATATAATTCAATGGAAATATGAGTTAACTGAATTTAATTTAAATGGAATTGACCCCAACCCTGATGTGAGCCAAGTGTTGGTTAACTTATGCCTTGGGCCTGGAGTTATTCCTGAGCTGGAACACCTCTGGGCCCCAGTTAGTCTGGTCTGGTGTTTAGGAACACCTCTGGGCCCCAGTTAGTCTGGTCTGGTGTTTAGGAACACCTCTGGGCCCCAGTTAGTCTGGTCTGGTGTTTAGGAACACCTCTGGGCCCCAGTTAGTCTGGTCTGGTGTTTAGGAACACCTCTGGGCCCCAGTTAGTATGGTCTGGTGTTTAGGAACACCTCTGGGCCCCAGTTAGTCTGGTCTGGTGTTTAGGAACACCTCTGGGCCCCAGTTAGTCTGGTCTGGTGTTTAGGAACACCTCTGGGCCCCAGTTAGTCTGGTCTGGTGGTTAGGAACAACTCTGGGCCCCAGTTAGTCTGGTCTGGTGGTCAGGAACACCTCTGGGCCCCAGTTAGTCTGATCTGGTGTTTAGGAACACCTCTGGGCCCCAGTTAGTCTGATCTGGTGGTCAGGAACACCTCTGGGCCCCAGTTAGTCTGGTCTGGTGTTTAGGAACAACTCTGGGCCCCAGTTAGTCTGGTCTGGTGTTTAGGAACAACTCTGGGCCCCAGTTAGTCTGGTCTGGTGTTTAGGAACACCTCTGGGCCCCAGTTAGTCTGGTCTGGTGTTTAGGAACACCTCTGGGCCCCAGTTAGTCTGGTCTGGTGTTTAGGAACAACTCTGGGCCCCAGTTAGTCTGATCTGGTGTTTAGGAACACCTCTGGGCCCCAGTTAGTCTGGTCTGGTGTTTAGGAACACCTCTGGGCCCCAGTTAGTCTGATCTGGTGTTTAGGAACACCTCAGAGCCTACCTCAGAGCCTACCTCTAGCTACCTCGTGTCGATCTGAAAGGATAAGTGTAAGCAGAAAGGGCAAATTGAAGGCCATAAACATCACCTGTAAAGGTTTATATGGTCGTATAAATGGAACCATATAGTTTTACTGTGACATGACTGACCGGTCGTTTCATGTCACGACGCCCACCATCTCAGATTGTTCTGAAAAGGTTTCTGTACTTAGAAATAGATAAGATTAGCATTCATACAACATGATTTTCTTTAAATATAATTTGAAGCTAATTTATTACACCCAAATTGGCCTATTTTTCATTTATAGGATTCATCTAATATTCAATAAATATAGTAAATATAATATTCAATAAATATAGTACCCAACATCCCATTTGGGTCTACTTTTATTCTTCTTCTATTAATAGGTTTGACACGAGGAATAAAAATGAAGTGGTCACCCAGCCACCCACTGACTGAGTGTACAGTATCAGTTCTCTGTTTCTGACTGGTAGTATGGTGCTGCGGTTCGGGGGTTTTAGATTATTATTTTTTTTCCCCTGTTCAGAGAAATTAGTCATTACATTTGTTAGATTTGTGTCCGACATCCTGACATGACCAGATTCTGACCACTAGATGGTGCAGTTCCTGCTATTGGCTGATTAAGAGAATCACCCCCACCCCACCTCAATGTTAAAGGGATAGTTCACCTAAATTACATTTACACTAAATTATCCAAATTAGATTTGATCATGAAGTGTGAAAATGCTAATATAGGTACCATTGGCTTGCATTGGATTTTTTCCCACAGTTGCTATAAAAAGTTAGCATTTGAAACAGTGGCCAACAAAACCAAAGGATGGGTTGCTGACATACCTTGTCGATAGTCTTCTTGCAGGGTAATGAAACCAATGTAATTTTGTAATTTGGGTTTTGTATATCTTCAAACTTTTTTCACCTAATAGCAGGAGCAGCACCATCTATTTGTCAGAATCTGTATCAGGATGTAGGATGGGACAAACCTGGACTCGAGGGTAGATGTCACATAGTAAACGTAAATCCGGGACACTCCAATTAGTATTATATGTTACATTTCGTATGGTATGTATTAATTTGTGAATGTCCATCATCCATTTTGTGAGCTAGGTGTCTAATGTTAGCTAGGTGTCTAATGTTAGCTAGGTGTCTAATGTTAGCTAGGTGTCTAATGTTAGCTAGGTGTCTAATGTTAGCTAGGTGGTTAATGTTAGCTAGGTGTCTAATGTGAGCTAGGTGGTTAATGTTAGCTAGGTGTCTAATGTTTAGCTAGGTGTCTAATGTTAGCTAGGTGTCTAATGTTAGCTAGGTGTCTAATGTTAGCTAGGTGTCTAATGTTAGCTAGGTGTCTAATGTTAGCTAGGTGTCTAATGTTAGCTAGGTGTCTAATGTGAGCTAGGTGTCTAATGTGAGCTAGGTGTCTAATGTGAGCTAGGTGTCTAATGTGAGCTAGGTGTCTAATGTGAGCTAGGTGTCTAATGTGAGCTAGGTGTCTAATGTGAGCTAGGTGTCTAATGTGAGCTAGGTGTCTAATGTTTAGCTAGGTGTCTAATGTTAGCTAGGTGTCTAATGTTAGCTAGGTGTCTAATGTTAGCTAGGTGTCTAATGTTAGCTAGGTGTCTAATGTTAGCTAGGTGTCTAATGTTAGCTAGGTGTCTAATGTTAGCTAGGTGTCTAATGTTAGCTAGGTGTCTAATGTGAGCTAGGTGTCTAATGTGAGCTAGGTGTCTAATGTGAGCTAGGTGTCTAATGTGAGCTAGGTGTCTAATGTGAGCTAGGTGTCTAATGTGAGCTAGGTGTCTAATGTGAGCTAGGTGTCTAATGTGAGCTAGGTGTCTAATGTGAGCTAGGTGTCTAATTTGAGCTAGGTGTCTAATGTGAGCTAGGTGTCTAATGTTAGCTAGGTGTCTAATGTTTAGCTAGGTGGTTAATGTTTAGCTAGGTGGTTAATGTTTAGCTAGGTGGTTAATGTTAGCTAGGTGGCTAACATTAGGGTGAGGGATTAAAGTTAGGGTTAGGAGTTAGGTTAGGGTAAGGGTTAGCTAACATGCTAAGAAGTTGCAAAGTAGCTACAAAGTAGTAAGTAGTTGCAAGGTTGCTAATGAGGTAAAATGCTAAAGTTGTCCGTGATTCGATTCGAACACACAACCTTTGGGTTGCTAGACGTTCACGATCACCCCGACCAACCACCTTACGTTTTTTTTTGCCTTAAGTAACTTTCTGTCTTATGCAACCATACCAAACGTAACATATCATACGAGTTTGAGTGTCCAGGATTTACTTTTACTATGTTACGTCTAGTCTATGAGACTAGTCTATCAGGCTGGGTGGGACATCATACCCTGATGAAAACAGCTTGTCTGTCTAAACGTTGTTTATTAGGTTATTGCATCTGAGCTCCGAGAGCGTGCGGCTCACCTATTCATTTTTCAAGTGTTCTACTCCGCTAGCCAGCACCCCGGCCTAAATAGTTGTGTGTTTCTTTCGCCTCTGGATGGGACATAAAACCTAGCAACTTCAATGACTAATTTTCTCTGAACAGGGGAGGGGGGACCTCACCAAATTCACTGAGAATACATTACGTAGTATAAAGAAACAGTACTCTAAGCAGCAGCTCCATATTAATGGTCAGACAGAGAGAACTGATACTGTTGTTGGCGCAGGGTGTAGGGGTTCTGTAGGTTATGGGGGGTCTGTAGGGTGTGGGGGTCCGTGGGGTATGGGGGGGTCTGTAGGGTGTGGGGGGTCCGTGGGGTATGGGGGGGTCTGTAGGGTATGGGGGTCCAAATGGGGTATGGGGGGGTCCATGGGTGGTTTTAACCATTCCTTTGGATTCCTCATCTCTAAGTCCTTGTTAGAAGAAAGTTAGGTTCAAATCGCATGTTAGATACTATATTTATTTAAAATGATCTGAATCCCTAAATTAAAATGGTCAATTTGACGCAATCACATTAGCTTAGAGAGCAAATTACATTTCTATAAAATAATGTTGCAGGAATGTTAATATTATCTGTTTCTAACAACAGAAATTATTTCAGAACAATCTGACGTGATGGGGTGTTGAAATCCACTTTATGGGGCTTTTTGAGGTGGAATGACCCTGACTGATGGGGTGTTGAAATCCACTTTATGGGGCTTTTTGAGGTGGAATGACCCTGACTGATGGGGTGTTGAAATCCACTTTATGGGGCTTTTTGAGGTGGAATGACCCTGACTGATGGGGTGTTGAAATCCACTTTATGGGGCTTTTTGAGGTGGAATGACCCTGACTGATGGGGTGTTGAAATCCACTTTATGGGGCTTTTTGAGGTGGAATGACCCTGACTGATGGGGTGTTGAAATCCACTTTATGGGGCTTTTGAGGTGGAATGACCCTGACTGATGGGGTGTTGAAATCCACTTTATGGGGCTTTTTGAGGTGGAATGACCCTGACTGATGGGGTGTTGAAATCCACTTTATGGGGCTTTTTGAGGTGGAATGACCCTGACTGATGGGGTGTTGAAATCCACTTTATGGGGCTTTTTGAGGTGGAATGACCCTGACTGATGGGGTGTTGAAATCCACTTTATGGGGCTTTTTGAGGTGGAATGACCCTGACTGATGGGGTGTTGAAATCCACTTTATGGGGCTTTTTGAGGTGGAATGACCCTGACTGATGGGGTGTTGAAATCCACTTTATGGGGCTTTTGAGGTGGAATGACCCTGACTGATGGGGTGTTGAAATCCACTTTATGGGGCTTTTTGAGGTGGAATGACCCTGACTGATGGGGTGTTGAAATCCACTTTATGGGGCTTTTTGAGGTGGAATGACCCTGACTGATGGGGTGTTGAAATCCACTTTATGGGGCTTTTTGAGGTGGAATGACCCTGACTGATGGGGTGTTGAAATCCACTTTATGGGGCTTTTTGAGGTGGAATGACCCTGACTGCGTTTCTTTATCATTGTGAAACCAGATAGAAAGACAACAAACCATAATATTCAGGTCTTTATCTTGGCTCTTTTCCAAAAAGGGGAGAAACTAAAAAGACAAACTTACATAACCTCTGCTCAGTCAATTGCGAACCCAGCGAGTCAATCATGTGATGTTAATCCTCTCTCAGTTGAATTTCAATTGAATGGGTTTTATTGGTATGGGAAACATATGTTTACATTGCCAAAGCAATATAAAAAGTGAAATCAACAATATATATATATATATATACAAAAGTGAAATAAACAATAAAAATAAACAGTAAACATTACACTCACAAAGGTTCCAAAATAATAAAATGTCATATGTGCAAATAGTTAAAGTACAAAAGGGAAAATAAATAAACATAAATATGAGTTGTATTTACAATGGTGTCTGTTCTTCACTGGTTGCTCTTTCTTGTGGCAACAGGTCACAAATCTTGCTGCTGTGATGGCACACTGTGGTATTTCACCCAGTAGATATGAGAGTTTATCAAATTTGGATTTGTTTTAAAGTTATTTGTGGGTCTGTGTAATCTGAGGGAAATATGTGTCTCTAATATGGTCATACATTTGTCAGGTTAGGAAGTGCAGTTCAGTTTCCACATACTTTTGTGGGCAGTGAGCACATAGCCTGTCTTCTCTTGAGAGCCAGATCTGCCTACGGCGGCCTTTCTCAATAGCAAGGCTATGCTCACTGAGTCTGTACATAGTCAAAGATTTCCTTACTTTTGGGTCAGTCACAGTGGTCAGGTATTCTGCCGCTGTGTTCTCTCTGTCTAGGGCCAAATAGTTCTCTTTTTGTTTTCTCATGATCTGGTTGGGTCTAATTGTGTTGCTGTCCTGGGGCTCAATGGGGTCTGTTTTTGTCTGTGGGCTCTGTCTCTCTGTCTCTCTGTCTCTCTCTGTCTCTCTCTGTCTCTCTCTGTCTCTCTCTGTCTCTCTGTCTCTCTCTCTGTCTCTCTCTCTGTCTCTCTCTGTCTCTCTCTGTCTCTCTCTGTCCTCTCTGTCTCTCTCTGTCTCTCTCTGTCCTCTCTGTCTCTCTGCCTCTCTGCCTCTCTCTCTCTGCCTCTCTGCCTCTCTGCCTCTCTGTCTCTCTGCCTCTCTGCCTCTCTGCCTCTCTGCCTCTCTCTCTCTGCCTCTGCTCTCTCTCTGCCTCTCTGCCTCTCTGCCTCTCTCTCTCTCTGCCTCTCTGCCTCTCTGTCTCTCTGCCTCTCTGCCTCTCTGCCTCTCTGCCTCTCTCTGCCTCTCTCTGCCTCTCTGCCTCTCTGTCTCTCTGTCTCTCTGTCTCTCTGTCTCTCTGTCTCTCTGTCTCTCTGTCTCTCTGCCTCTGTCTCTCTCTCTCTGCCTCTCCTCTCTCTGCCTCTCTCTCTGCCTCTCTCTCTCTCTGCCTCTCTCTGCCTCTCTCTCTGCCTCTCTGCCTCTCTCTGCCTCTCTGCCTCTCTGCCTCTGTCTCCTCTCTCTCTCTGCCTCTCTCTCTCTGTCTCTCTCTCTCTCTGCCTCTCTCTGCCTCTCTGCCTCTCTCTCCTCTCTGTCTCTCCTCTCTGCCTCTCTCTGCCTCTCTCTGCCTCTCTCTCTCTCTGCCTCTCTCTCTCTCTGCCTCTCTCTCTCTCTGCCTCTCTCTGCCTCTCTGCCTCTCTCTGCCTCTCTCTGCCTCTCTCTGCCTCTGTCTCTGCCTCTCTGCCTCTCTGCCTCTCTCTGCCTCTCTGCCTCTCTCTGCCTCTCTCTGCCTCTGCCTCTCTCTGCCTCTCTGCCTCTCTGCCTCTCTGTCTCTCTGCCTCTCTGCCTCTCTCTGCCTCTCTGCCTCTCTGCCTCTCTGCTCTCTCTGCCTCTCTCTCTCTCTGCCTCTCTCTCTCTCTGCTCTCTCTCTCTGCCTCTCTCTCTCTCTCCTCTCTCTCTCTGCCTCTCTGCCTCTCTCTCTCTGCCTCTCTGCCTCTCTCTCTCTGCCTCTCTGCCTCTCCTCTCTGTCTCTGCCTCTCTGCCTCTCTCTCTCTGCCTCTCTCTGCTCTCTCTGCCTCTCTGTCTCTCTGCCTCTCTGCCTCTCTGCCTCTCTCTCTCTCTCTCTCTCTCTGCCTCTCTGCCTCTCTCTGCCTCTCTCTCTCTGCCTCTCTGCCTCTCTGTCTCTCTGTGCCTCTGTCTCTCTGTCTCTCTCTGCCTCTCTGCCTCTCTGCCTCTCTCTCTCTGCCTCTCTGTCTCTCTGCCTCTCTGCTCTCTCTCTCTCTGCCTCTCTCTCTCTGCCTCTCTCTCTCTCTGCTGCCTCTCTCTCTCTCTCTCTCTCTCTCTCTCTCTCTCTCTCTCTCTCTCTCTCTCTCTCTCTCTCTCTCTGCCTCTCTCCTCTCTCTCTCTCTCTGCCTCTCTCTCCTCTCTCTCTGCCTCTCTCTCTGCCTCTCTCTCTCTCTCTGCCTCTCTCTCTCTCTGCCTCTCTCTCTCTCTCTGCCTCTCTCTCTCTCTGCCTCTCTCTCTCTCTCTCTGCCTCTCTCTCTCTCTGCCTCTCTCTCTCTCTGCCTCTCTCTCTCTCTGCCTCTCTCTCTCTCTCTGCCTCTCTCTCTCTCTCTGCCTCTCTCTCTCTCTGCCTCTCTCTCTCTCTCTGCCTCTCTCTCTCTCCTCTCTCTCTGCCTCTCTCTCTCTGCCTCTCTCTCTCTCTGCCTCTCTCTCTCTGCCTCTCTCTCTCTCTCTGCCTCTCTCTCTCTCTGCCTCTCTCTCTCTCTCTCTCTCTCTCTCTCTCTCTGCCTCTCTCTCCTCTCTGCCTCTCTCTCTCTCTCTCTCTCTCTCTGCCTCTCTCTCTCTCTCTCTCTCTCTCTCTCTGCCTCTCTTTCTTTGTTTATATTGTCTGTTTGTTCTCCTCAGTGAGGCTTCCAATGCTGCTGGCTATCATGCCTTTCCCCGTGCTGAGATCCATGATGTCAAAGATTGTATCGAAGAACGAGCAGGGTGAGTGTTTTGAACATGTTTAGTTGAACTATTCCTCGAAAGGGCTGCGCGTTTGTAGTTTTTTAAAACTAGACAACCAAATAAGGGGAAGTTCCTTACTAATTATTGACTTAATTCATCAATTAAGTACAAGGGTGGAGCGAAAACCCGCAGACACTCGGCCCAACTTGGAATGAGTTTGACGCATGTAAGCCATCCTAGCATTGCTGAGCAATGGTTTGTTTAAACAGAGGTTGTTAGACCAGAGAGGGGTTGGCCCTTGTCTGGTCACATGGGCCTTGTCTGGTCACGGGGCCCTTGTCTGGTCACATGGGCCTTGTCTGGTCACATGGGCCTTGTCTGGTCACATGGCCCTTGTCTGGTCACATGGGCCTTGTCTGGTCACAGGGCCCTTGTCTGGTCACATGGCCCTTGTCTGGTCACATGGGCCTTGTCTGGTCACGGGGCCCTTGTCTGGTGTCGTGTCTGGTCGACCCCGCCCCACCTTTGAGTGTTGGACCAAGTAACCTAACCTTTACACAAATGCAGAGTCAGATAGCTGACACTGAGAATGCTTCGTCATGGTTGGTTCAACCCCCCCCTCATGCAGACCAAGGAGCATCATACGCCACTCTGGGTTCATCCGGTCGTTATCTGCACAGGGTTGTTGTCTTAACCCCACCCTGGCTTAGTTTCCCAGTTGCAAGGATGATTTTGAGACCGTGAGGGCTTGTTCTACTCCTAAGCTATCTCTAGTAAAACACATTATTGTCTATGTAATGCAGTCTTTAGCTCATTTGTCAGCTCAAGCCATCTCTGGTGACCATACGCCCAGATTAGCCGCAGGGAACTAGAGCAGAGACCATAAAAACACTACTAAACACTACTATTTAGTTAAATATGAATTGTTAGAGATAATATAATAATAATCCTCAATGTATTTTATATTGTGATTTCAATCTTAGTCTCATTAAAAACAAAATAAACAAAAAACAAAACAATTTACCAATGTAGGGATCTGACAGTTGTAGGGCGACGGTCTTCCTCAGCTTTAGATGATAAGCAGTGCTGTATATTGAGAGAAGCCTAGTGGTTAGAGTGTAGAGGAGGCAGGTAGCCTAGTGGTTAGAGTGTAGAGGAGGCAGGTAGCCTAGTGGTTAGAGTGTAGAGGAGGCAGGTAGCCTAGTGGTTAGAGTGTAGAGGAGGTAGGTAGCCTAGTGGTTAGAGTGTAGAGGAGGCAGGTAGCCTAGTGGTTAGAGTGGAGGAGGCAGGTAGCCTAGTGGTTAGAGTGTAGAGGGGCAGGTAGCCTAGTGGTTAGAGTGGAGGGAGGCAGGTAGCCTAGTGGTTAGAGTGTAGAGGCGGCAGGTAGCCTAGTGGTTAGAGTGTAGGGGGCAGGTAGCCTAGTGGTTAGAGTGTAGAGGAGGCAGGTAGCCTAGTGGTTAGAGTGTAGAGGAGGCAGGTAGCCTAGTGGTTAGAGTGTAGAGGGGGCAGGTAGCCTAGTGGTTAGAGTGTAGAGGAGGCAGGTAGCCTAGTGGTTAGAGTGTAGAGGAGGCAGGTAGCCTAGTGGTTAGAGTGTAGAGGAGGCAGGTAGCCTAGTGGTTAGAGTGTAGAGGTGGCAGGTAGCCTAGTGGTTAAGAGTGGAGGGAGGCAGGTAGCCTAGTGGTTAGAGTGTAGGGGCGGCAGGTAGCCTAGTGGTTAGAGTGTAGAGGCGGCAGGTAGCCTAGTGGTTAGAGTGTAGAGGAGGCAGGTAGCCTAGTGGTTAGAGTGGAGGGACGGCAGGTAGCCTAGTGGTTAGAGTGGAGGGTGGCAGGTAGCCTAGTGGTTAGAGTGTAGAGGTGGCAGGTAGCCTAGTGGTTAGAGTGTAGGGTGGCAGGTAGCCTAGTGGTTAGAGTGTAGAGGAGGCAGGTAGCCTAGTGGTTAGAGTGTAGGGGCGGCAGGTAGCCTAGTGGTTAAGAGTGTAGAGGTGGCAGGTAGCCTAGTGGTTAGAGTGGAGGGGTGGCAGGTAGCCTAGTGGTTAGAGTGTAGGGGCGGCAGGTAGCCTAGTGGTTAGAGTGGAGGGACGGCAGGTAGCCTAGTGGTTAGAGTGTAGAGGTGGCAGGTAGCCTAGTGGTTAGAGTGTAGGGGCGGCAGGTAGCCTAGTGGTTAAGAGTGGAGGGACGGCAGGTAGCCTAGTGGTTAGAGTGTAGAGGGAGGCAGGTAGCCTAGTGGTTAGAGTGTAGGGGTGGCAGGTAGCCTAGTGGTTAGAGTGTAGAGGTGGCAGGTAGCCTAGTGGTTAGAGTGGAGGGGCGGCAGGTAGCCTAGTGGTTAGAGTGTAGGGGTGGCAGGTAGCCTAGTGGTTAGAGTGTAGGGGTGGCAGGTAGCCTAGTGGTTAGAGTGTAGAGGTGGCAGGTAGCCTAGTGGTTAGAGTGTAGGGGTGGCAGGTAGCCTAGTGGTTAGAGTGTAGGGGTGGCAGGTAGCCTAGTGGTTAGAGTGTAGGGGCGGCAGGTAGCCTAGTGGTTAGAGTGTAGAGGTGGCAGGTAGCCTAGTGGTTAGAGTGTGGAGGGAGGCAGGTAGCCTAGTGGTTAGAGTGGAGGGGCGGCAGGTAGCCTAGTGGTTAGAGTGTAGAAGAGGCAGGTAGCCTAGTGGTTAGAGTGTAGGGGCGGCAGGTAGCCTAGTGGTTAAGAGTGTAGAGGTGGCAGGTAGCCTAGTGGTTAAGAGTGGAGGGACGGCAGGTAGCCTAGTGGTTAGAGTGGAGGGACGGCAGGTAGCCTAGTGGTTAGAGTGTAGAGGTGGCAGGTAGCCTAGTGGTTAGAGTGGAGGGTGGCAGGTAGCCTAGTGGTTAGAGTGGAGGGACGGCAGGTAGCCTAGTGGTTAGAGTGTAGGGTGGCAGGTAGCCTAGTGGTTAGAGTGTAGGGGTGGCAGGTAGCCTAGTGGTTAGAGCAGGGGTGTCAGAGGAGGCAGGTAGCCCCCAGTGGTTAGATCAGGCCCGGGGTGGCAGGAAAGCCTAGTGGTTAAAGTGTAAAGGAGGCAGGAATAGCCTTTTTTTTAAAGACAAGTGCATCACTGAGGACTGGCAGGTAGCCTAGTGGTTAGACGTGTTAAGGTTAATGTCGGCTACCTCTCCACTAGTGGTTAGCCAAAATGTGTAGGGGCGGAGAAAAGTAGCCTAGTGGTTAGAGTTTTCAGAGGCGGCAGGACCAGCCTAGTGGTTAGACAGAGATGGAGGGAAAACCTTTGTGCTTGGTGTGCCTAGTGGTTAGAGTGTAGAGGTGGCACTACGAGACTCATCCTAGTGGTTGCAAGTGAGAGGTGGCAGGTAGCCTAGTGGTTGGAGGTCTGAGGCAGGTCAGCTTTCATCCAGTGGTTAGAGTCAGTGAAGAGGAGGCAGGTAGCCTAGTGGTTAGAGTGTAGGGCGGCAGGTAGCCTAGTGGTTAAGAGTGCATGATGAGGTGGCAGGTAGCCTAGTGGTTAAGAGTGGAGGGATTAGCATGACAGGTAGCCTAGTGGTTAGAGTGTAGGGCGGCAGGTAGCCTAGTGGTTAGAGTGGAGGGACGGCAGGTAGCCTAGTGGTTAGAGTGTAGGGTTGCATTTTCCGTGACGAGAGCACTGGCAACTGGCCATATTTATTCGAGAGTTGATGAGACATTGACTGTTACTGAAGAGTTTCCTGAGTGGTTAAGAGTGGACACCACAACAGCCGCAGGTAGCCTAGTGGTCTGTCCTGGAGGACAGAGTTGGCAGGTAGCCTGGTGGTTCAGCCTGGCTAGAGACGTGGCCATCCATGGTTAGAAAGAAAGTAGGTGTGGCAAAGTTCAGCCAAGTGGTTAATGGAGGGACGATCAGGTGGACATTTCACTGTATTTTGCACCAGGAGGCATTGTGTTGCAGCCTAAAATGGTTACCACGTGTAGGGGTGGTTGGTCGCCTAGTGGTTAGATGTAGAGGTCTGAAGCCATCGTGGTTTGACAAACTGTAGGGGTGGCAGGTAGCCTAGTGGTTAGAGTGTATACCACACAGAAGCCTAGATGGTTAGAGCCGTAGGGCTGTGCTGAGGTATTTCTTTGGTCTAGAGTGTAAATCGGACAGTTCAGGTAAAAAGCCTGTTGGTTACAATGTAGGAATGGCTAGGTAGCCTTGTGGTTAGAACACTGTAGGGGCGGCAGGCAGCCTAGTGGAGACAAAGGAAAACCGGTGTTAGAGTGTTTTCTGAAGATACATGCATTTTAAGTAGCCTGACTTTAGAGATGCAACTGGCGGCAGGTAGCCTGTGGTTTTATCAGATCTACTAGAGGGTGGCAAATTAGCCCTGGTGGTTAAGAGTTTGGAGGGGACAACAGGTAGCCTTTTCTCAGTGGTTAATAAAACAAAAATGGAGGCTCACAAACAAGCCTTAAATGGTTCTGAAAGTGACAGCTAGGTGGACAGACACCTGGTGGTTAGCAGTGTACAGGCCAAAAGATGCCAAGTTTCAGGTACAAATACAAGTCAGACTAGTGGTAACACCTTTAAAATGCTGCCTTAGATACTGTTTGCATTGAAAGAATACAGCTCTGTGGCAGATGAATCCTTACTGTGGTGATTTAAAAAATGTGCACTTTAATGTTAGTCAGCAGCTTCAAAACAAAAGCTGTGGATGGAGTGTAGGGGTGTTCATAGCTCTAAATTTTCAGTATGTATTGTATGGTAGGTAGTTTAGTGGTTTACAGTTTACAGGGCAGGCAGGTAGCCTAGTGGTTAGAGTTTAAAATCACTCTCCTTAGTTTGTTAGAGTGTAGGGGATTACGATAGGTAGTGTAAGTGGTTTAAAAATGTTTCTTTAAAAGTCTAATTTAATCTTAAAGTGGTTACTATATTTTCAGTACCAATTAAAGCCTTGTGGTTTGTACAATCAGTGGGATCAGTTGCAATGCCTAGTTGTTAATGAGTGTAAATTGCACATTTGTCTAAGGTTAAATGTGAGGTGTTTCAGGAAATGTTTTGTAAAAGGATAGTTCATTAAATTTCAATATTTTCCTAATGTTCTTGTGGAGGGACCAAAACAAAGGAAAGACATGATATTTTGGTTATTTATAGCAGAGTATGGTATAATGGTTAATGTCCGGCCCACTTGACATCTCCCTAGTGGTTGTGGCCCAGAGGTGGCAATGAGTTTGACACCCTAGTGGTTAGAGCGTTGGGCCAGTAACTGAAAGGTTTCTAGATCGAATCCCCAAGCTAACAAGGTAAAAATCTGTCGTTCTGCCCCTGAACAAGGCAGTTAACCCACTGTTCCTCCACTAGGCTGCCATTGTAAATAAGAATTTGTTCTTAACTGACTTGCCTAGTTAAATAAATAAATATGGAACAGGTAGGCAGGTAGACGTCTGAGAGACGGGCCTCGTAAAATGGTCAATTTCGACGCAATCAATTAGCTTAGAGACAAAATAACAAAACAAAATAATGTTGCAGGAATGTTAATCTTATCTGTTTCTAGAACCCAAAACGATTTCAGAATCTGACATGGTGGGTGTTGAAATCCTCTTTCGGGTGCTTTTTGAGGTGGAACGACCCTGGCTTTGTGCCTCCTCCGTCGCTCGGCTGGATCGTCCTCTACTGAGATGTAAGCAACCACCTGGGTAATGTTTTTTTTGTGACTTTAAATAATCCAGTAAGACCACCACACCTCAGCAGTGGTTCAGAAAAGCCTCCTACGAAGAAGCAGGCCTCTGTTATCCCCTCACACCGCACTCCACTTCCTCTAGGAAATGGGCAAAAGGGGGCCGAAACCGATGTTGTTGATTTGGTGTTGCTGCGTCATTCAAATCATATTAGCAAGCTAGCTAGCTAGCCAAGCCAAACACAATATCATAATGTCATAATCAGTCCTACAATTTCATGAGTCACCGCCGGATATTACAGTTAATCAATCTATCAACAAGTTATCAAAAACCAAAAAAGTAGATTTTCAAATATACAATTTATAAAAACAACACAAAAAAAAACAATCAAATATGTACAATATTTACAGAGCTCTCTGCCTAGGCTACCTCACGACGCTATGGCAACCATGGAACTTGCGGCAATAATGTGGAAGCAAGGCAACCATTATGACATGTCTCACAACGCGTGGCTACAGTATTTTAATGTAGGGGGATTTACCTACAGTGGGGAGAACAAGTATTTGATACACTGCCGATTTTGCAGGTTTTCCTACTTACAAAGCATGTAGAGGTTTGTAATTTGTATCATACGCACACTTCAACTGTGAGACGGAATCTAAAACAAAAATCCAGAAAATCAAATTGTATGATTTTTAAGTAATTAATTTGCATGACATAAGTATTTAATGACCTACCAACCAGTAAGAATTCCGGCTCTCACAGACCTGTTTAGTTTTTCTTTAAGAAGCCCTCCTGTTCTCCACTCATTACCTGTATTAACTGCACCTGTTTGAACTAGGGTGATTTACCTATGTGGTAACGTTAGGCTACAGTATTTTAATATAGGGGGATTTACCGATGTGGCAACGTTAGGCTACAGTATTTTAATGTAGGGTGATTTACCTATGTGGCAACGTTAGGCTACAGTATTTTAATATAGGGGGATTTACCTATGTGGCAACGTTAGGCTACAGTATTTTAATGTAGGGGGATTTACCTATGTGGCAACGTTAGGCTACAGTATTTTAATATAGGGGGATTTACCGATGTGGCAACGTTAGGCTACAGTATTTTAATATAGGGGGATTTACCTATGTGGCAACGTTAGGCTACAGTATTTTAATATAGGGGATTTACCTATGTGGCAACGTTAGGCTACAGTATTTTAATATAGGGGGATTTACCTATGTGGCAACGTTAGGCTACAGTATTTTAATGTAGGGGGATTTACCTATGTGGCAACGTTAGGCTACAGTATTTTAATATAGGGGGATTTACCTATGTGGCAACGTTAGGCTACAGTATTTTAATGTAGGGGGATTTACCTATGTGGCAACGTTAGGCTACAGTATTTTAATATAGGGGGATTTACCTATGTGGCAACGTTAGGCTACAGTATTTTAATGTAGGGGGATTTACCTATGTGGTAATGTTAGGCTACAGTATTTTAATGTAGCTTTGAACTTCTTTATCTGACAGTATATTGTCTTTCTCTGTGTGTGTGTGTGTGTGTGTGTGTGTGTGTGTGTGTGTGTGTGTGTGTGTGTGTGTGTGTGTGTGTAGGAGCGTTGTTTGCGTGCTTGGCGTGCCTGGACAGTGTGAGCATCAGTGTGGCGATAGCTGTGTTCAGTAGTCTCTATGCTGCCACGGTAACCTGGTACCCTGGATTCTGCTTCCTGTTGTCTGCTGGACTCTGTGTCATCCCCTTGGCAATGCTAGCGTGAGTATTATATACTACTACCCCTATTCTCCTGCGACCTATACTACCCCTGTACTACTACTATACTACCCCTATACTAGCACTATACTACCCCTATACTAGCACTATACTACCCCTATACTAGCACTATACTACCCCTGTACTACTACTATACTACCCCTGTGCTACTACACTACCCCTATACTACTACTATACTACCCCTGTACTACTACTATACTACCCCTGTGCTACTACACTACCCCTATACTACTACTATACTACCCCTGTACTACTACTATACTACCCCTGTACTACTACTATACTACCCCTATACTACTACTATACTACCCCTGTACTACTACTATACTACCCCTATACTACTACTATACTACCCCTGTGCTACTACACTACCACTATACTACTACTATACTACCCCTATGCTACTACACTACCCCTATACCACTACTATACTACCCCTATACTAGCACTATACTAACCCTATACTAGCACTATACTACTACTATACTACCCCTATGCTACTACACTACCCCTATACTATACTACCCCTATACTACTACTATGATCCCCCTATACTACCCCTGTACTACTACTATACTACCCCTATACCACTACTATACTACCCATATACTACCTATATACTACTTCTATACTACCCCTATACTACTACTGTACTACCCCTATACTACTTCTATACTACCCCTATACTACTTCTATACTACCCATATACTACTTCTGTACTACCCCTATACTACTTCTATACTACCCCTATACTACTTCTGTACTACCCCTATACTACTACTATACTGCCCCTATACTACTTCTATACTACCCATTTACTACTACTATACTAACCCGATGCTACTACTATACTACCCCTGTGCTACTACACTACCCCTATACACTACCCCTACTACTACTATACTGCCCTGTGCTGTGCTACTACACTACTGCACTACCCTATACTACTACTATACTGCCCCTATACTAGCACTATACTACTACTATACTACTACTATACTGCCCCTATACTAGCACTATACTACCCCTATACTACTACTATACTGCCCCTATACTAGCACTATACTACCCCTATACTACTACTATACTGCCCCTATACTAGTACTATACTACCCCTTTACTACTACTATACTACCCCTATACTACTACTATACTACCCCTGTGCTACTACACTACCCCTATACTACGACTATACTGCCCCTATACCCCTATACTTCTACTATACTACCCCTGTACTGCTACTATGCTGACCCTATACTTCTACTATACTGCCCCTGTGCTACTATACTACCGCTATACTGCTACGATACTGCCCTGTACTACTATACTACCGCTATACTACCCATATACTGCCTATATACTACTTCTATACTACCCCTATACTACGACTATACTGCCCCTATACCCATATACTTCTACTATACTACCCCTGTGCTACTACACTATCCCTATACTACTACTATACTACCCCTGTGCTACTACACTACCCCTATACTACTACTATACTACCCCTGTGCTACTACACTACCCCTATACTACTACTATACTACCCCTGTGCTACTACACTACCCCTATACTACTACTATACTACCCCTGTACTACTACACTACCCCTATACCACTACTATACTGCCCCTGTACTGCTACTATACTGCCCCTATAATGCCCCTGTGCTACTACTATACTACCCCTATACTGCTACTATACTACCCATATACTACTTCTCTACTACCCCTGTACTACTACTATACTACCCCTATACTACTACTGTACTACTTCTATACTACCCCTATACTACTACTGTACTACCCCTATACTACTACTATACTACTACTACTTCTGTACTACCCCTATACTACTACTATACTACCCCTATACTACTACTGTACTACCCCTATACTACTACTATACTACCCCTATACTACTACTCTACTACCCCTATACTACTACTATACTACCCCTATACTACTTCCCCTATACTACTACTGTACTACTTCTATACTACCCCTATACTACTCCTGTACTACCCCTATACTACTTCTATACTACCCTATACTACTACTATACTACCCCTATACTACTACTGTACTACCCCTATACTACTACTGTACTACCCCTATACTACTTCTATACTACCCCTATACTACTTCTGTACTACCCCTATACTACTACTATACTACCCCTATACTACTTCTATACTACCCCTATACTACTTCTATACTACCCCTATACTACTTCTGTACTACCCCTATACTACTACTATACTGCCCCTATACTACTTCTATACTACCCATTTACTACTACTATACTAACCTGATGCTACTACTATACTACCCCTGTGCTACTACACTACCCCTATACTACTACTATGATCCCCCTATACTACCCCTGTACTACTACTATACTACCCATATACTACCTATATACTACCCATATACTACTTCTATACTACCCCTATACTACTACTGTACTACCCCTATACTACTACTGTACTACCCCTATACTACTTCTATACTACTTCTGTACTACCCCTATACTACTTCTGTACTACCCCTGTACTACTACTATACTGCCCCTATACTACTTCTATACTACCCATTTACTACTACTATACTACCCCTGTGCTACTACACTACCCCTATACTACTACTATACTGCCCCTGTGCTACTACACTACCCCTATACTACTACTATACTACCCCTGTGCTACTACACTACCCCTATACTACTACTATACTGCCCCTATGCTACTACACTACCCCTATACTACTACTATACTGCCCCTATACTAGCACTATACTACTACTATACTGCCCCTATACTAGCACTATACTACCCCTATACTACTACTATACTGCCCCTATACTAGCACTATACTACCCCTATACTACTACTATACTGCCCCTGTGCTACTACACTACCCCTATACTACTACTATACTACCCATTTACTACTACTATGATCCCCCTATACTACCCCTATACTACTTCTGTACTACCCCTATACTACTACTATACTACCCCTATACTTCTTCTATACTACCCATTTACTACTACTATACTACCCCTGTACTACTTCTATACTACCCATTTACTACTACTATACTACCCCTATGCTACTACTATACTACCCCTATGCTACTACTATACTACCCCTATACTACTACTATACTACCCTATGCTACTACTATACTACCCCTATGCTACTACTATACTACCCCTATGCTACTACTATACTACCCCTATGCTACTACTATACTACCCCTGTGCTACTACTATACTACCCCTGTGCTACTACTATACTACCCCTGTGCTACTACTATACTACCCCTGTACTACTACTATACTACCCCTGTGCTACTACTGTCGTAGATAATTGTTACAGAAATATAATACTGTCTATAGAAATATAATACTCAGAAGAAACTGTTGAATTCAATGTAGACTTTAATGCAAGTTATTAAAGCCGTGCTGGTCCGCGGAATAGCCGCCGCTTCTTAGCACTGGCTCTGCTTTTATACATACATAGTATTTGTGTACATCACATATGTAAATAAAGTTACTCCCCCTTAGTATCCGGTTTTGGTAACAACGATGGCAGAACTCTTTCCATGTTCTAAAAATAATGTATGTACTGCATGCCCATGTTTTACGTGTTAGTCATCAGTTATCCTGCCTACATCTTTCTTCCTGTATCCTGCTGACCACAGCATGTTCAGCTGTCATGAATGCACGTATGGTCTTGGTTAATGTATTCCTACAAAAATAGAGTATGGTCTGGGTGTCATATGGCCTGAATATCATCTTCTCTTAATGTGCATGTCCTTGCTACTTCAGCCTAGCAGCCAAACTTATCTACATGCAATGCTGAGCTCACTTCAATGGTTTGCTCCAACACTACACTACCCCTATACTACTACTATACTGCCCCTGTGCTACTACACTACCCCTATACTACCACTATACTGCCCCTGTACTACTACACTACCCCTATACTACTACTATACTGCCCTGTACTACCGCTGTACTACTGCACTACTGCTATACTACCCCTATACTACTACACTACCCCATAATACTACACCACCCCTATTCTACTACTATACTACCCCTATACTACAGCTATACTACCCCTATACTACCGCTGTACTACTGCACTACCCCATAATACTACACCAACCCTATTCTACTACTATACTACTACACCACCCCTATTCTACTACTATACTACTCCTATACTACTACTATACTAATACACTACTACTGTACTGCCCCTATACTGCAGCTATACTACCCCTGTACTACTACACTACTACTATATTTTTGTTTTGTTTTTGTCCTTGTCTGCCGCTACCCATGACCACCGCTCTCGCTCTCTAATCAAATAGTAACCAAAAAAGTGTTAAACAAATCTAAATATATTTAATATTTTTGATTCTTCAAAGTTAGCCACCCTTTTGTCTTGATGACAGCATTGTTTTAGGCATTTCATTGGACAGGTGAGTCATTGCTTAGCTACTATGACTTCCCTGTCCCCTCGCTGTCCCCTCATTTCCTTATATATTTTTTTCTTTATTATTTGCTAATCTTTTCTTACTTTATAACTCTGCATTGTTGGTTAAGGGCTTGTCAGGAAGCATTTCATGGTAAAGTCTACACATGTTTTTATTTTACCTTTATTTAATCAGGCAAGTCAGTTAAGAACAAATTCTTATTTTCAATGACGGCCTGTCTCTCTCTCTCTGTGTGTCTGTCTCTGTGTGTCTGTCTCTGTGTGTCTGTCTCTGTGTGTCTGTCTCTGTGTGTCTGTCTCTGTGTGTCTGTCTCTGTGTGTCTGTCTCTGTGTGTCTGTCTCTGTGTGTCTGTCTCTGTGTGTCTGTCTCTGTGTGTCTGTCTCTGTGTGTCTGTCTCTGTGTGTCTGTCTCTGTGTGTCTTTCTCTGTGTGTCTGTCTCTGTGTGTCTGTCTCTGTGTGTCTGTCTCTGTGTGTCTGTCTCTGTGTGTCTGTCTCTGTGTGTCTGTCTCTGTGTGTCTGTCTCTGTGTGTCTGTCTCTGTGTGTCTGTCTCTGTGTGTCTGTCTCTGTGTGTCTGTCTGTGTCCTCCAGGGGTGTGGGGCTGCTGGGAGTGGAAGAAGGTAAAGAGGCCAAGGAGACGGAGGCCCTCATCCCTGGAGAGGAAGGTCTCGCTGGGGAAGAGAATGATAATCCTCCCCTCACCTGAGACTGGAGGCCTGGAGCACTTTTCTCTTTTCTCTCTCATGTCAATGTCTGTTCTGACAGACGGAGCTACACTTTTAATCCTCGGAGGATAAATCCATCGGAGAGATAGATTACCTCAGGTCAACTGCTCTGCTATTAAAGCCCTATATGCACCATTAGCACGTGTGTCACCCACTTACAACCTTGGAAGCACTTTTATTATTAAGCATGGCAGAAACATTTTTAAAGGAAATACAATGTGTGAATATGTGCCATGTGTAACTATGTTTTTACATGTGTGTGTGTGTGTGTGTGTTTTCAGAGGTATTCAACTCTGACCCTACGAGGTCCTGATTCCTGCTGGTTTTCTGTTCTACCTGATAATAATTGCACCCACCTGGTGTCCCAGGTTAGATGTGGAATTATGGGAGAAAAGCAGTGGAACTGGCTTCCAGGTCTCTACTGTATATAGTGCACACTACTTTAGACCTGATCCCTATGCACCCTGGTCTAAAGTAGTGCACTATATATAGGGAATAGGGTGCCATGAGGCTCTGGTCTAAAGTAGTGCCCTATATAGGGAATAGGGTGCCATTTTTATGGCACATATTTCTGTTTTTATTAACTGATGCAGTCATTCCAATGCATCTTAAATCTAATTTAAGGTTGAACTAGGTTTGTTTGGGAGGGGGTTGGTTTTTATTTTCCTAGTCCCTGTACTTTCCTATACTTTCCTAGTTCTTGTACTCTCCTAGTCCCTGTACTCTCCCAGTCCCTGTACTCTCCTAGTCCCTGTACTTTCCTATACTTTCCTAGTCCCTGTACTCTCCTAGTCCCTGTACTCTCCTAGTCCCTGTACTCTCCTAGTCCCTGTACTCTCCCAGTCCCTGTACTCTCCCAGTCCCTGTACTCTCCCAGTCCCTGTCCCTGTACTCTCCTAGTCCCTGTATTTTCCTAGTCCCTGTATTTTCCTAGTCCCTGTACTCTCCTAGTCCCTGTACTCTCCCCGTCCCTGTACTCTCCTAGTCCCTGTACTCTCCCAGTCCCTGTACTCTCCTAGTCCCTATACTCTCCTAGTCCCTGTACTCTCCTAGTTCCTGTCCCTGTACTCTCCTAGTCCCTGTACTCTCCCTAGTCCCTGTACTCTCCCAGTCCCTATACTCTCCCAGTCCCTGTACTCTCCTAGTCCCTGTATTCTCCTAGTCCCTGTACTCTCCTAGTCCCTGTACTCTCCTAGTCCCTGTATTCTCCTAGTCCCTGTACTCTCCTAGTCCCTATACTCTCCTAGTCCCTGTACTCTCCTAGTCCCTGTACTTTCCTGTATTTTCCTGTACTCTCCTAGCCCCTGTACTCTCCCTAGCCCCTGTACTCTCCCAGTCCCTGTACTCTCCGTCCCTGTACCCCTGTACTCTCCCAGTCCCTGTACTCTCCTAGTCCCTGTACTCTCCTAGTCCCTGTACTTCCCTGTACTCTCCTAGTCCCTGTACTCTCCTAGTCCCTGTACTCTCCTAGTCCCTGTACTCTCCCAGTCCCTATACTCTCCTAGTCCCTGTACTCTCCTAGTCCCTGTACTCTCCTAGTCCCTGTACTTCCCTGTACTCTCCTAGCCCCTGTACTCTCCTAGTCCCTGTACTCTCCCAGTCCCTGTACTCTCCCAGTCCCTGTACTCTCCCAGTCCCTGTACTCTCCTAGTCCCTGTACTCTCCTAGTCCCTGTACTCTCCCAGTCCCTGTACTCTCCTAGTCCCTGTACTCTCCTAGTCCCTGTACTTTCCTGTACTCTCCTAGCCCCTGTACTCTCCCAGTCCCTGTACTTTCCTATTCCCTGTACTTTCCTAGTCCCTGTACTCTTCCAGTCCCTCTACCCTTTCCTAGTCCCTGTACTCTCCTAGTCCCTGTACTCTCCTAGTCCCTGTACTCCTAGTCCCTGTACTCTCCCAGTCCCTGTACTTTCCCAGTTCCTGTATTTTCCTAGTCCCTGTACTCTCCTAGTCCCTGTACTCTCCCAGTCCCTGTACTCTCCCAGTCCCTGTACTTTCCCAGTCCCTGTACTCTCCTAGTCCCTGTACTCTCCTAGTCCCTGTACTCTCCTAGTCCCTGTACTTTCCTGTATTTTCCTAGTCCCTGTACTTTCCTAGTCCCTATACTTTCCTGTATTTTCCTGTACTCTCCTAGCCCCTGTACTCTCCTAGCCCCTGTACTCTCCTAGCCCCTGTACTTTCCCAGTCCCTGTACTCTCCTAGTCCCTGTATTTTCCTAGTCCCTGTACTCTCCTAGTCCCTGTACTCTCCCAGTCCCTGTACTCTCCTAGTCCCTGTACTCTCCTAGTCCCTATACTCTCCTAGTCCCTGTACTCTCCTAGTCCCTGTACTCTCCTAGTCCCTATACTCTCCTAGTCCCTGTACTCTCCTAGTCCCTGTACTCTCCTAGTCCCTGTACTCTCCTAGTCCCTGTACTCTCCTAGTCCCTGTATTTTCCCAGTCCCTGTACTCTCCTCCCTGTAGTCCCTGTACTCTCCTAGTCCCTGTACTCTCCTAGTCCCTGTACTCTCCTAGTCCCTGTACTCTCCTAGTCCCTGTACTCTCCCAGTCCCTAGTACTCTCCTATTCCCTGTACTCTCCTAGTCCCTGTACTTTCCTGTACTCTCATAGTCCCTGTACTCTCCTAGTCCCTGTACTCTCCCAGTCCCTGTACTCTCCCAGTCCCTGTACTCTCCTAGTCCCTGTACTCTCCCTGTAGTCCCTGTCCCTGTACTCTCCTAGCCCCTGTCCCTGTACTCTCCTAGTGACCTGTCCCTGTACTCTCCTAGTCCCTGTACTTTCCTAGTCCCTGTACTCTCCCAGTCCCTGTACTCTCCCAGTCCCTGTACTTTCCTAGTCCCTGTACTCTCCTAGCCCCTGTACTCTCCCAGTCCCTGTACTCTCCTAGTCCCTGTACTCTCCCAGTCCCTGTACTCTCCTAGTCCCTGTACTCTCCCAGTCCCTGTACTCTCCCAGTCCCTGTACTCTCCCAGTCCCTGTACTCTCCCAGTCCCTGTACTCTCCTAGTCCCTGTACTCTCCCATTCCCTGTACTCTCCTAGTCCCTGTACTCTCCTAGTCCCTGTACTTTCCTGTACTCTCCTAGCCCCTGTACTCTCCCTGTACTCTCCTAGTCCCTTCACTTTCCTAGTCCCTGTACTCTCCCAGTCCCTGTACTCTCCCAGTCCCTGTACTCTCCTAGTCCCTGTACTCTCCTAGTGCCTGTACTTTCCTGTACTCTCCTAGTCCCTGTACTCTCCTAGTCCCTGTACTCTCCCAGTCCCTGTACTCTCCTAGTCCCTGTACTTTCCTGTACTCTCCTAGCCCTGTACTCCCTCCTAGTCCCTGTACTCTCCCAGTCCCTGTACTCTCCTAGTCCCTGTACTTCCTAGTCCCTGTACTCCCTCCTAGTCCCTGTACTCTCCCAGTCCCTGTCCCTCTCCCAGTCCCTGTACTCTCCCAGTCCCTGTACTCTCCCAGTCCCTGTACTTTCCCAGTTCCTGTATTTTCCTAGTCCCTGTACTCTCCTAGTCCCTGTACTCTCCCAGTCCCTGTACTCTCCCAGTCCCTGTACTTTCCCAGTCCCTGTACTCTCCTAGTCCCTGTACTCTCCTAGTCCCTGTACTTTCCTGTACTCTCCTAGCCCCTGTACTCTCCTAGTCCCTTACTTTCCTAGTCCCTGTACTCTCCCAGTCCCTGTACTCTCCCAGTCCCTGTACTCTCCTAGTCCCTGTACTCTCCTAGTGCCTGTACTTTCCTGTACTCTCCTAGTCCCTGTACTCTCCTAGTCCCTGTACTCTCCCAGTCCCTGTACTCTCCTCCCTGTAGTCCCTGTACTTTCCCTGTACTCTCCTAGCCCCTGTACTCTCCTAGTCCCTGTACTCTCCCAGTCCCTGTACTCTCCTAGTCCCTGTACTTTCCTAGTCCCTGTACTCTCCCTAGTCCCTGTACTCTCCCAGTCCCTGTACTCTCCCAGTCCCTGTACTCTCCCAGTCCCTGTACTCTCCCAGTCCCTGTACTTTCCCAGTTCCTGTATTTTCCTAGTCCCTGTACTCTCCTAGTCCCTGTACTCTCCCAGTCCCTGTACTCTCCCAGTCCCTGTACTTTCCCAGTCCCTGTACTCTCCTAGTCCCTGTACTCTCCTAGTCCCTGTACTCTCCTAGTCCCTGTACTTTCCTGTACTCTCCTAGCCCCTGTACTCTCCCAGTCCCTGTACTCTCCCAGTCCCTGTACTCTCCTAGTCCCTGTACTCTCCCAGTCCCTGTACTCTCCCAGTCCCTGTACTTTCCTGTACTCTCCCAGTCCCTGTACTCTCCTAGTCCCTGTACTCTCCTAGTCCCTGTACTCTCCTAGTCCCTGTACTTTCCTGTATTTTCCTAGTCCCTGTACTTTCCTAGTCCCTATACTTTCCTGTATTTTCCTGTACTCTCCTAGCCCCTGTACTCTCCTAGCCCCTGTACTTTCCCAGTCCCTGTACTCTCCTAGTCCCTGTATTTTCCTAGTCCCTGTACTCTCCTAGTCCCTGTACTCTCCCAGTCCCTGTACTCTCCTAGTCCCTGTACTCTCCTAGTCCCTGTACTCTCCTGGTCCCTGTCCCTGTACTCTCCTAGTCCCTGTACTTTCCTAGTCCCTGTACTCTCCTAGTCCCTGTACTCTCCTAGTCCCTGTACTCTCCTTGTCCCTGTACTCTCCTAGTCCCTGTACTCTCCTAGTCCCTGTACTCTCCTAGTCCCTGTACTCTCCTAGTCCCTGTACTCTCCTAGTCCCTGTACTCTCCTAGTCCCTGTACTCTCCTAGTCCCTGTACTCTCCTAGTCCCTGTACTCTCCTAGTCCCTGTACTCTCCTAGTCCCTGTACTTTCCTGTACTCTCCTAGTCCCTGTACTCTCCTAGTCCCTGTACTCTCCCAGTCCCTGTACTCTCCTAGTCCCTGTACTTTCCTGTACTCTCCTAGCCCCTGTACTCTCCTAGTCCCTGTACTCTCCCAGTCCCTGTACTCTCCCAGTCCCTGTACTCTCCTAGTCCCTGTACTCTCCTAGTCCCTGTACTCTCCTAGTGCCTGTACTTTCCTGTACTCTCCTAGTCCCTGTACTCTCCTAGTCCCTGTACTCTCCCAGTCCCTGTACTCTCCTAGTCCCTGTACTTTCCCTGTACTCTCCTAGCCCCTGTACTCTCCTAGTCCCTGTACTCTCCCAGTCCCTGTACTCTCCTAGTCCCTGTACTCTCCCAGTCCCTGTACTCTCCCAGTCCCTGTACTCTCCCAGTCCCTGTACTCTCCCAGTCCCTGTACTCTCCCAGTCCCTGTACTCTCCCAGTCCCTGTACTCTCCCAGTCCCTGTACTTTCCCAGTCCCTGTATTTTCCTAGTCCCTGTACTTTCCTAGTCCCTGTACTTTCCTAGTCCCTGTACTCTCCCAGTCCCTGTACTCTCCCAGTCCCTGTACTCTCCCAGTCCCTGTACTCTCCTAGTCCCTGTACTCTCCCAGTCCCTGTACTCTCCCAGTCCCTGTACTCTCCCAGTCCCTGTACTTTCCCAGTTCCTGTATTTTCCTAGTCCCTGTACTCTCCTAGTCCCTGTACTCTCCCAGTCCCTGTACTCTCCCAGTCCCTGTACTTTCCCAGTTCCTGCATTTTCCCAGTCCCTGTACTCTCCTAGTCCCTGTACTCTCCCAGTCCCTGTACTCTCCCAGTCCCTGTACTTTCCCAGTTCCTGTACTCTCCTAGTCCCTGTACTCTCCTAGTCCCTGTACTCTCCTAGTCCCTGTACTCTCCCAGTCCCTATACTCTCCTAGTCCCTGTACTCTCCTAGTCCCTGTCCCTGTACTTTCCTGTACTCTCCTAGCCCCTGTACTCTCATAGCCCCTGTACTCTCCTAGTCCCTGTACTTTCCTGTACTCTCCTAGCCCCTGTACTCTCCTAGTCCCTGTACTCTCCTAGTCCCTGTACTCTCCTAGTCCCTGTACTTTCCTGTACTCTCCTAGCCCCTGTACTCTCCTAGTCCCTGTACTCTCCTAGTCCCTGTACTCTCCCAGTCCCTGTACTCTCCCAGTCCCTGTACTCTCCTAGTCCCTGTACTCTCCCAGTCCCTGTACTCTCCTAGTCCCTGTACTCTCCTAGTCCCTGTACTCTCCTAGTCCCTGTACTCTCCTAGTCCCTGTACTCTCCCAGTCCCTGTACTCTCCCAGTCCCTGTACTCTCCCAGTCCCTGTACTCTCCTAGTCCCTGTACTCTCCTAGTCCCTGTACTCTCCTAGTCCCTGTACTCTCCTAGTCCCTGTACTCTCCCAGTCCCTGTACTCTCCTAGTCCCTGTACTCTCCTAGTCCCTGTACTCTCCTAGTCCCTGTACTCTCCCAGTCCCTGTACTCTCCTAGTCCCTGTACTCTCCTAGTCCCTGTACTCTCCTAGTCCCTGTACTCTCCCAGTCCCTGTACTCTCCTAGTCCCTGTACTCTCCTAGTCCCTGTACTTTCCTGTACTCTCCTAGTCCCTGTACTCTCCTAGTCCCTGTACTTTCCCAGTCCCTGTACTCTCCCAGTCCCTGTACTCTCCCAGTCCCTGTACTCTCCTAGTCCCTGTACTTTCCTAGTCCCTGTACTCTCCCAGTCCCTGTACTTTCCTTGTCATTATCCGTATCATTGCAGAAGGTAAATTAGCAAATTGATTGTTGTATTTTTAATTACGTACAATTACTCCGATTCCTAGAACACCTTGTGAAGGGAAAGTCATAATGGTTTAAGGTAGCCTCCCTGTGCACAGAAGGGTATGGGTCTATGTAGTATTAGCAGGTTTAAGGTAGCCTCCCTGTGCACAGAAGGGTATGGGTCTATGTAGTATTAGCAGGTTTAAGGTAGCCTCCCTGTGCACAGAAGGGTATGGGTCTATGTAGTATTAGCAGGTTTAAGGTAGGTTTAAGGTAGCCTCCCTGTGCACAGAAGGGTATGGTTCTATGTAGTATTAGCAGGTTTAAGGTAGCCTCCTGTGCACAGAAGGGTATGGGTCTATGTAGTATTAGCAGGTTTAAGGTAGCCTCCCTGTGCACAGAAGGGTATGGTTCTATGTAGTATTAGCAGGTTTAAGGTAGCCTCCCTGTGCACAGAAGGGTATGGGTCTATGTAGTATTAGCAGGTTTAAGGTAGCCTCCTGTGCACAGAAGGGTATGGGTCTATGTAGTATTAGCAGGTTTAAGGTAGCCTCCTGTGCACAGAAGGGTATGGGTCTATGTAGTATTAGCAGGTTTAAGGTAGCCTCCCTGTGCACAGAAGGGTATGGGTCTATGTAGTATTAGCAGGTTTAAGGTAGCCTCCTGTGCACAGAAGGGTATGGGTCTATGTAGTATTAGCAGGTTTAAGGTAGCCTCCCTGTGCACAGAAGGGTATGGGTCTATGTAGTATTAGCAGGTTTAAGGTAGCCTCCTGTGCACAGAAGGGTATGGGTCTATGTAGTATTAGCAGGTTTAAGGTAGCCTCCCTGTGCACAGAAGGGTATGGGTCTATGTAGTATTAGCAGGTTTAAGGTAGCCTCCTGTGCACAGGTTTAAGGGTATGGGTCTATGTAGTATTAGCAGGTTTAAGGTAGCCTCCTGTGCACAGAAGGGTATGGGTCTATGTAGTATTAGCAGGTTTAAGGTAGCCTCCTGTGCACAGAAGGGTATGGGTCTATGTAGTATTAGCAGGTTTAAGGTAGCCTCCCTGTGCACAGAAGGGTATGGGTCTATGTAGTATTAGCAGGTTTAAGGTAGCCTCCCTGTGCACAGAAGGGTATGGGTCTATGTAGTATTAGCAGGTTTAAGGTAGCCTCCCACAGAAGGGTGTCTATGCACAGAAGGGTATGGGTCTATGTAGTATTAGCAGGTTTAAGGTAGCCTCCCTGTGCACAGAAGGGTATGGGTCTATGTAGTATTAGCAGGTTTAAGGTAGCCTCCTGTGCACAGAAGGGTATGGGTCTATGTAGTATTAGCAGGTTTAAGGTAGCCTCCCTGTGCACAGAAGGGTATGGGTCTATGTAGTATTAGCAGGTTTAAGGTAGCCTCCTGTGCACAGAAGGGTATGGGTCTATGTAGTATTAGCAGGTTTAAGGTAGCCTCCCTGTGCACAGAAGGGTATGGGTCTATGTAGTATTAGCAGGTTTAAGGTAGCCTCCTGTGCACAGAAGGGTATGGGTCTATGTAGTATTAGCAGGTTTAAGGTAGCCTCCTGTGCACAGAAGGGTATGGGTCTATGTAGTATTAGCAGGTTTAAGGTAGCCTCCCTGTGCACAGAAGGGTATGGGTCTATGTAGTATTAGCAGGTTTAAGGTAGCCTCCCTGTGCACAGAAGGGTATGGGTCTATGTAGTATTAGCAGGTTTAAGGTAGCCTCCTGTGCACAGAAGGGTATGGGTCTATGTAGTATTAGCAGGTTTAAGGTAGCCTCCCTGTGCACAGAAGGGTATGGGTCTATGTAGTATTAGCAGGTTTAAGGTAGCCTCCCTGTGCACAGAAGGGTATGGGTCTATGTAGTATTAGCAGGTTTAAGGTAGCCTCCTGTGCACAGAAGGGTATGGGTCTATGTAGTATTAGCAGGTTTAAGGTAGCCTCCCTGTGCACAGAAGGGTATGGGTCTATGTAGTATTAGCAGGTTTAAGGTAGCCTCCCTGTGCACAGAAGGGTATGGGTCTATGTAGTATTAGCAGGTTTAAGGTAGCCTCCCTGTGCACAGAAGGGTATGGGTCTATGTAGTATTAGCAGGTTTAAGGTAGCCTCCCTGTGCACAGAAGGGTATGGGTCTATGTAGTATTAGCAGGTTTAAGGTAGCCTCCCTGTGCACAGAAGGGTATGGGTCTATGTAGTATTAGCAGGTTTAAGGTAGCCTCCTGTGCACAGATTAGGGTTTAAGGTGGGTCTATGTAGTATTAGCAGGTTTAAGGTAGCCTCCCTGTGCACAGAAGGGTATGGGTCTATGTAGTATTAGCAGGTTTAAGGTAGCCTCCTGTGCACAGAAGGGTATGGGTCTATGTAGTATTAGCAGGTTTAAGGTAGCCTCCCTGTGCACAGAAGGGTATGGGTCTATGTAGTATTAGCAGGTTTAAGGTAGCCTCCCTGTGCACAGAAGGGTATGGGTCTATGTAGTATTAGCAGGTTTAAGGTAGCCTCCTGTGCACAGAAGGGTATGGGTCTATGTAGTATTAGCAGGTTTAAGGTAGCCTCCCTGTGCACAGAAGGGTATGGGTCTATGTAGTATTAGCAGGTTTAAGGTAGCCTCCCTGTGCACAGAAGGGTATGGGTCTATGTAGTATTAGCAGGTTTAAGGTAGCCTCCCTGTGCACAGAAGGGTATGGGTCTATGTAGTATTAGCAGGTTTAAGGTAGCCTCCCTGTGCACAGAAGGGTATGGGTCTATGTAGTATTAGCAGGTTTAAGGTAGCCTCCTGTGCACAGAAGGGTATGGGTCTATGTAGTATTAGCAGGTTTAAGGTAGCCTCCCTGTGCACAGAAGGGTATGGGTCTATGTAGTATTAGCAGGTTTAAGGTAGCCTCCTGTGCACAGAAGGGTATGGGTCTATGTAGTATTAGCAGGTTTAAGGTAGCCTCCTGTGCACAGAAGGGTATGGGTCTATGTAGTATTAGCAGGTTTAAGGTAGCCTCCCTGTGCACAGAAGGGTATGGGTCTATGTAGTATTAGCAGGTTTAAGGTAGCCTCCTGTGCACAGAAGGGTATGGGTCTATGTAGTATTAGCAGGTTTAAGGTAGCCTCCTGTGCACAGAAGGGTATGGGTCTATGTAGTATTAGCAGGTTTAAGGTAGCCTCCTGTGCACAGAAGGGTATGGGTCTATGCAGTATTAGCAGGTTTAAGGTAGCCTCCCTGTGCACAGAAGGGTATGGGTCTATGCAGTATTAGCAGGTTTAAGGTAGCCTCCTGTGCACAGAAGGGTATGGGTCTATGTAGTATTAGCAGGTTTAAGGTAGCCTCCTGTGCACAGAAGGGTATGGGTCTATGCAGTATTAGCAGGTTTAAGGTAGCCTCCTGTGCACAGAAGGGTATGGGTCTATGCAGTATTAGCAGGTTTAAGGTAGCCTCCCTGTGCACAGAAGGGTATGGGTCTATGTAGTATTAGCAGGTTTAAGGTAGCCTCCTGTGCACAGAAGGGTATGGGTCTATGTAGTATTAGCAGGTTTAAGGTAGCCTCCCTGTGCACAGAAGGGTATGGGTCTATGTAGTATTAGCAGGTTTAAGGTAGCCTCCTGTGCACAGAAGGGTATGGGTCTATGTAGTATTAGCAGGTTTAAGGTAGCCTCCCTGTGCACAGAAGGGTATGGGTCTATGTAGTATTAGCAGGTTTAAGGTAGCCTCCCCTGTGCACAGAAGGGTATGGGTCTATGTAGTATTAGCAGGTTTAAGGTAGCCTCCCTGTGCACAGAAGGGTATGGGTCTATGTAGTATTAGCAGGTTTAAGGTAGCCTCCTGTGCACAGAAGGGTATGGGTCTATGTAGTATTAGCAGGTTTAAGGTAGCCTCCCTGTGCACAGAAGGGTATGGGTCTATGTAGTATTAGCAGGTTTAAGGTAGCCTCCTGTGCACAGAAGGGTATGGGTCTATGTAGTATTAGCAGGTTTAAGGTAGCCTCCCTGTGCACAGAAGGGTATGGGTCTATGTAGTATTAGCAGGTTTAAGGTAGCCTCCCTGTGCACAGAAGGGTATGGGTCTATGTAGTATTAGCAGGTTTAAGGTAGCCTCCTGTGCACAGAAGGGTATGGGTCTATGTAGTATTAGCAGGTTTAAGGTAGCCTCCCTGTGCACAGAAGGGTATGGGTCTATGTAGTATTAGAAGGGTATGGGTCTAGGTTTTAAGGTAGCCTCCCTGTGCACAGAAGGGTATGGGTCTATGTAGTATTAGCAGGTTTAAGGTAGCCTCCCTGTGCACAGAAGGGTATGGGTCTATGTAGTATTAGCAGGTTTAAGGTAGCCTCCTGTGCACAGAAGGGTATGGGTCTATGTAGTATTAGCAGGTTTAAGGTAGCCTCCTGTGCACAGAAGGGTATGGGTCTATGTAGTATTAGCAGGTTTAAGGTAGCCTCCTGTGCACAGAAGGGTATGGGTCTATGTAGTATTAGCAGGTTTAAGGTAGCCTCCTGTGCACAGAAGGGTATGGGTCTATGTAGTATTAGCAGGTTTAAGGTAGCCTCCCTGTGCACAGAAGGGTATGGGTCTATGTAGTATTAGCAGGTTTAAGGTAGCCTCCTGTGCACAGAAGGGTATGGTATCTTTATGTCCCTGTGCAGTATTCCCTGTACTATTAGCAGGTTTAAGGTAGCCTCCCTGTGCACAGAAGGGTATGGGTCTATGTAGTATTAGCAGGTTTAAGGTAGCCTCCTGTGCACAGAAGGGTATGGTTCTATGTAGTATTAGCAGGTTTAAGGTAGCCTCCCTGTGCACAGAAGGGTATGGGTCTATGTAGTATTAGCAGGTTTAAGGTAGCCTCCTGTGCACAGAAGGGTATGGGTCTATGTAGTATTAGCAGGTTTAAGGTAGCCTCCCTGTGCACAGAAGGGTATGGGTCTATGTAGTATTAGCAGGTTTAAGGTAGCCTCCCTGTGCACAGAAGGGTATGGGTCTATGTAGTATTAGCAGGTTTAAGGTAGCCTCCCTGTGCACAGAAGGGTATGGGTCTATGTAGTATTAGCAGGTTTAAGGTTTAGCCTCCTGTGCACAGAAGGGTATGGGTCTATGTAGTATTAGCAGGTTTAAGGTAGCCTCCCTGTGCACAGAAGGGTATGGGTCTATGTAGTATTAGCAGGTTTAAGGTAGCCTCCCTGTGCACAGAAGGGTATGGGTCTATGTAGTATTAGCAGGTTTAAGGTAGCCTCCTGTGCACAGAAGGGTATGGGTCTATGTAGTATTAGCAGGTTTAAGGTAGCCTCCTGTGCACAGAAGGGTATGGGTCTATGTAGTATTAGCAGGTTTAAGGTAGCCTCCTGTGCACAGAAGGGTATGGGTCTATGTAGTATTAGCAGGTTTAAGGTAGCCTCCTGTGCACAGAAGGGTATGGGTCTATGCAGTATTAGCAGGTTTAAGGTAGCCTCCTGTGCACAGAAGGGTATGGGTCTATGTAGTATTAGCAGGTTTAAGGTAGCCTCCCTGTGCACAGAAGGGTATGGGTCTATGCAGTATTAGCAGGTTTAAGGTAGCCTCCCTGTGCACAGAAGGGTATGGGTCTATGCAGTATTAGCAGGTTTAAGGTAGCCTCCCTGTGCACAGAAGGGTATGGGTCTATGCAGTATTAGCAGGTTTAAGGTAGCCTCCCTGTGCACAGAAGGGTATGGGTCTATGCAGTATTAGCAGGTTTAAGGTAGCCTCCCTGTGCACAGAAGGGTATGGGTCTATGTAGTATTAGCAGGTTTAAGGTAGCCTCCCTGTGCACAGAAGGGTATGGGTCTATGTAGTATTAGCAGGTTTAAGGTAGCCTCCCTGTGCACAGAAGGGTATGGGTCTATGTAGTATTAGCAGGTTTAAGGTAGCCTCCTGTGCACAGAAGGGTATGGGTCTATGTAGTATTAGCAGGTTTAAGGTAGCCTCCCTGTGCACAGAAGGGTATGGGTCTATGTAGTATTAGCAGGTTTAAGGTAGCCTCCTGTGCACAGAAGGGTATGGGTCTATGTAGTATTAGCAGGTTTAAGGTAGCCTCCCTGTGCACAGAAGGGTATGGGTCTATGTTTAGTATTAGCAGGTTTAAGGTAGCCTCCTGTGCACAGAAGGGTATGGGTCTATGTAGTATTAGCAGGTTTAAGGTAGCCTCCTGTGCACAGAAGGGTATGGGTCTATGTAGTATTAGCAGGTTTAAGGTAGCCTCCCTGTGCACAGAAGGGTATGGGTCTATGTAGTATTAGCAGGTTTAAGGTAGCCTCCCTGTGCACAGAAGGGTATGGGTCTATGTAGTATTAGCAGGTTTAAGGTAGCCTCCCTGTGCACAGAAGGGTATGGGTCTATGTAGTATTAGCAGGTTTAAGGTAGCCTCCCTGTGCACAGAAGGGTATGGGTCTATGTAGTATTAGCAGGTTTAAGGTAGCCTCCCTGTGCACAGAAGGGTATGGGTCTATGTAGTATTAGCAGGTTTAAGGTAGCCTCCCTGTGCACAGAAGGGTATGGGTCTATGTAGTATTAGCAGGTTTAAGGTAGCCTCCTGTGCACAGAAGGGTATGGGTCTATGTAGTATTAGCAGGTTTAAGGTAGCCTCCTGTGCACAGAAGGGTATGGGTCTATGTAGTATTAGCAGGTTTAAGGTAGCCTCCTGTGCACAGAAGGGTATGGGTCTATGTAGTATTAGCAGGTTTAAGGTAGCCTCCCTGTGCACAGAAGGGTATGGGTCTATGTAGTATTAGCAGGTTTAAGGTAGCCTCCCTGTGCACAGAAGGGTATGGGTCTATGTAGTATTAGCAGGTTTAAGGTAGCCTCCTGTGCACAGAAGGGTATGGGTCTATGTAGTATTAGCAGGTTTAAGGTAGCCTCCCTGTGCACAGAAGGGTATGGGTCTATGTAGTATTAGCAGGTTTAAGGTAGCCTCCTGTGCACAGAAGGGTATGGGTCTATGTAGTATTAGCAGGTTTAAGGTAGCCTCCTGTGCACAGAAGGGTATGGGTCTATGTAGTATTAGCAGGTTTAAGGTAGCCTCCTGTGCACAGAAGGGTATGGGTCTATGTAGTATTAGCAGGTTTAAGGTAGCCTCCCTGTGCACAGAAGGGTATGGGTCTATGTAGTATTAGCAGGTTTAAGGTAGCCTCCTGTGCACAGAAGGGTATGGGTCTATGTAGTATTAGCAGGTTTAAGGTAGCCTCCCTGTGCACAGAAGGGTATGGGTCTATGTAGTATTAGCAGGTTTAAGGTAGCCTCCCTGTGCACAGAAGGGTATGGGTCTATGTAGTATTAGCAGGTTTAAGGTAGCCTCCCTGTGCACAGAAGGGTATGGGTCTATGTAGTATTAGCAGGTTTAAGGTAGCCTCCCTGTGCACAGAAGGGTATGGGTCTATGTAGTATTAGCAGGTTTAAGGTAGCCTCCCTGTGCACAGAAGGGTATGGGTCTATGTAGTATTAGCAGGTTTAAGGTAGCCTCCTGTGCACAGAAGGGTATGGGTCTATGTAGTATTAGCAGGTTTAAGGTAGCCTCCTGTGCACAGAAGGGTATGGGTCTATGTAGTATTAGCAGGTTTAAGGTAGCCTCCTGTGCACAGAAGGGTATGGGTCTATGTAGTATTAGCAGGTTTAAGGTAGCCTCCTGTGCACAGAAGGGTATGGGTCTATGTAGTATTAGCAGGTTTAAGGTAGCCTCCTGTGCACAGAAGGGTATGGGTCTATGTAGTATTAGCAGGTTTAAGGTAGCCTCCTGTGCACAGAAGGGTATGGGTCTATGTAGTATTAGCAGGTTTAAGGTAGCCTCCCTGTGCACAGAAGGGTATGGGTCTATGTAGTATTAGCAGGTTTAAGGTAGCCTCCCTGTGCACAGAAGGGTATGGGTCTATGTAGTATTAGCAGGTTTAAGGTAGCCTCCTGTGCACAGAAGGGTATGGGTCTATGTAGTATTAGCAGGTTTAAGGTAGCCTCCTGTGCACAGAAGGGTATGGGTCTATGTAGTATTAGCAGGTTTAAGGTAGCCTCCCTGTGCACAGAAGGGTATGGGTCTATGTAGTATTAGCAGGTTTAAGGTAGCCTCCTGTGCACAGAAGGGTATGGGTCTATGTAGTATTAGCAGGTTTAAGGTAGCCTCCCTGTGCACAGAAGGGTATGGGTCTATGTAGTATTAGCAGGTTTAAGGTAGCCTCCCTGTGCACAGAAGGGTATGGGTCTATGTAGTATTAGCAGGTTTAAGGTAGCCTCCCTGTGCACAGAAGGGTATGGGTCTATGTAGTATTAGCAGGTTTAAGGTAGCCTCCCTGTGCACAGAAGGGTATGGGTCTATGTAGTATTAGCAGGTTTAAGGTAGCCTCCCTGTGCACAGAAGGGTATGGGTCTATGTAGTATTAGCAGGTTTAAGGTAGCCTCCTGTGCACAGAAGGGTATGGGTCTATGTAGTATTAGCAGGTTTAAGGTAGCCTCCTGTGCACAGAAGGGTATGGGTCTATGTAGTATTAGCAGGTTTAAGGTAGCCTCCTGTGCACAGAAGGGTATGGGTCTATGTAGTATTAGCAGGTTTAAGGTAGCCTCCCTGTGCACAGAAGGGTATGGGTCTATGTAGTATTAGCAGGTTTAAGGTAGCCTCCTGTGCACAGAAGGGTATGGGTCTATGTAGTATTAGCAGGTTTAAGGTAGCCTCCTGTGCACAGAAGGGTATGGGTCTATGTAGTATTAGCAGGTTTAAGGTAGCCTCCCTGTGCACAGAAGGGTATGGGTCTATGTAGTATTAGCAGGTTTAAGGTAGCCTCCCTGTGCACAGAAGGGTATGGGTCTATGTAGTATTAGCAGGTTTAAGGTAGCCTCCTGTGCACAGAAGGGTATGGGTCTATGTAGTATTAGCAGGTTTAAGGTAGCCTCCTGTGCACAGAAGGGTATGGGTCTATGTAGTATTAGCAGGTTTAAGGTAGCCTCCTGTGCACAGAAGGGTATGGGTCTATGTAGTATTAGCAGGTTTAAGGTAGCCTCCCTGTGCACAGAAGGGTATGGGTCTATGTAGTATTAGCAGGTTTAAGGTAGCCTCCTGTGCACAGAAGGGTATGGGTCTATGTAGTATTAGCAGGTTTAAGGTAGCCTCCTGTGCACAGAAGGGTATGGGTCTATGTAGTATTAGCAGGTTTAAGGTAGCCTCCCTGTGCACAGAAGGGTATGGGTCTATGTAGTATTAGCAGGTTTAAGGTAGCCTCCTGTGCACAGAAGGGTATGGGTCTATGTAGTATTAGCAGGTTTAAGGTAGCCTCCTGTGCACAGAAGGGTATGGTTCTATGTAGTATTAGCAGGTTTAAGGTAGCCTCCCTGTGCACAGAAGGGTATGGGTCTATGTAGTATTAGCAGGTTTAAGGTAGCCTCCCTGTGCACAGAAGGGTATGGGTCTATGTAGTATTAGCAGGTTTAAGGTAGCCTCCCTGTGCACAGAAGGGTATGGTTCTATGTAGTATTAGCAGGTTTAAGGTAGCCTCCCTGTGCACAGAAGGGTATGGGTCTATGTAGTATTAGCAGGTTTAAGGTAGCCTCCCTGTGCACAGAAGGGTATGGGTCTATGTAGTATTAGCAGGTTTAAGGTAGCCTCCCTGTGCACAGAAGGGTATGGGTCTATGTAGTATTAGCAGGTTTAAGGTAGCCTCCCTGTGCACAGAAGGGTATGGGTCTATGTAGTATTAGCAGGTTTAAGGTAGCCTCCCTGTGCACAGAAGGGTATGGGTCTATGTAGTATTAGCAGGTTTAAGGTAGCCTCCCTGTGCACAGAAGGGTATGGGTCTATGTAGTATTAGCAGGTTTAAGGTAGCCTCCCTGTGCACAGAAGGGTCTATGCGTCACGTGTTTGTTTCACCTTATAACAAACAACCTGTTCAGCACTTCCTCAATGTTTTCTCACAGAAACACAACATGATAGGCTTGTAATAGACGCTCAAGGAAATACACGTTCTGTCTGGCCTGTGTAATGCATTTTGTCTGGCCTGTGCAATGCATTCTGTCTGGCCTGTGTAATGACTCGTCAGCCCTCCCGGTGAGCCAAACTGGTTGAAAAGACCACCAGGCTGGTCCCAGATCTGTTTGCGCTGTCTTGCCAACTCCATTGCTGTCATTGTCAATGACGGCACAAACAGATGTCTCTCAGGCCGATGACGTTGTTGAGTTGAACCGAATGCTGGTTGACACCTCCACTTCACTGCTACACAATAGTTTACTTCCACTTCCATTGATTTTAAGCGCATTGATCAATAACTCCGAGATGATCAATTGATCGTGTAAAAACCAGCGTAGTCAAACGGATGTAAAGGACAGTATTGGGGAAATACTACTTTAGGTACAAATGTTTTAAAACTTTTAATTTGAGCCATTGATTGTGTGCTGTTGATTTTTATGTTTTATATAATTGGAGAATGCCACAAATGTTTGTAATTGTAACAACAACACAAAGTTGTATTTAAAAATATAGATGTGTCTACAATGTCTGACAGACTTTAAGAAAGTCTGTCATTTTTCATCTGTTGTTTTTTTTGGACAACTAAACATGATTGGCTGGATTGCAGTATTTGCTTTCATTGGTTTTGCTTTATGAGAAACTGGCATGTAATGTATATAGTAACCACCAGGGGTCACTCTTGGTTTAGGATAAAGCCTCACACAGCCATTTCCTACCCAGTACCCACCAGATATAAACCCAGCCATATTTAGTCAGAGATACTCTATATAATGACAAGATGGTCTCGTCTCTATCCTAACAATGTGGATCGTTGTCCACAAACTCTGGAATGGTTTAGGATAACGCCTCATACAGCCATTTACTACCCAGTACCCGCCAGATATAAACCCAGCCATATTTAGTCAGAGATACTCTATATAATGACAAGATGATCTAGTCTCTATCCTAACAATGTGAACTTTCCTGCCTAGTCCTTGTTTTGGATTGGTGGATACCCTTATTTGAATACCTCTTTGAATATTTGATATGGGTTGTTATCGTCAACCACCTGACTTCCTATAAGAAGGTATTTCACATTCATTGAGAAGAGAAGTGAGAACCAACTGCAACTTCTTGGAAAGGTAAGTCAGTCGTTTTAATAGCTAAATATAGGTTGTCATTTTTTGACTTGTCAATATTATTTTTTCCAGATGAAGTAGCTATTGTCGCTTTGATAGCTGACTGTTGTCAGAGAGGAAGGGTTGTTGAGGAATGATAAGCTAATTAGCATATTCCCCAATGCACAATAAATAAAAATATATATCTGGAGTTAAAGCTTGTACGCTTTAGGATGTTTCATTTACTGATACAATGTTTTTATCTTTTGACCAAACAACCGCGGCTACACTAAAGCAAAATGTTTCTCAACAGCTCCCATAACAAATGAAGTACACTTTGTAGCGCATAGTGTGTCATTTGGGGGGGACACCATGTCTAGACTGGGCATGACCACAGACTGCATTGGGGTTTGGTTTGATGTCTGAACTGAACTGGGATGTGCAGGAGAGGCAGCTCCCATAAGAACAGTGTTAATTTGACACGCAGTCCCTCTCCTCCTTGCTCCCCACCTCTTCTCTCCCATCCTCTCCTCTCCCCCTTCTCTCCCATCCTCTCCTCCCTATCTCCCCTCTTGTCTCTCCCCTCCTATTGTCTCTCCCCTCCTATTGTCTCTCCCCTCCTCTTGTCTCTCCCCTCCTCTTGTCTCTCCCCATCTCTTGTCTCTCCCCTCTTGTCTCTCCCCTCCTCTTGTTTCTCCCCTCCTCTTGTCTCCCCCCTCCTCTTGTCTCCCCCCTCCTCTTGTCTCTCCCCTCCTCTTGTCTCCCCCTCCTCTTGTCTCCCCTCTCCTCTTGTCTCCCCCTCCTCTTGTCTCTCCCTCCTCTTGTCTCTCCCTCCTCTTGTCTCCCCCCTCCTCTTGTCTCTCCCCTCCTCTTGTCTCTCCCCTCCTCTTGTCTCTCCCCTCCTCTTGTCTCTCCCCTCCTCGTGTCTCCCCCCTCTTGTCTCTCCCCTCCTCTTGTCTCTCCCCTCCTCTTGTCTCTCCCCTCCTCTTGTCTCCCCCTCCTCTTGTCTCCCCCTCCTCTTGTCTCCCCCTCCTCTTGTCTCTCCCCTCCTCTTGTCTCCCCCTCCTCTTGTCTCCCCCTCCTCTTGTCTCCCCCCTCCTCTTGTCTCCCCCTCCTCTTGTCTCCCCCCTCCTCTTGTCTCTCCCCTCCTCTTGTCTCTCCCCTCCTCTTGTCTCTCCCATCCTCTCCTCTCCCCCTTCTCTCCCATCCTCTCCTCCCTATCTCCCCTCCTCTTGTCTCTCCCCTCCTCTTGTCTCTCCCCTCCTCTTGTCTCTCCCCTCCTCTTGTCTCTCCCCTCCTCTTGTCTCTCCCCTCCTCTTGTCTCTCCCCATCTCTTGTCTCTCCCCTTCTCTTGTCTCTCCCCATCTCTTGTCTCTCCCCATCTCTTGTCTCTCCCCATCTCTTGTCTCCCCCCTCTTGTCTCCCCCCTCCTCTTGTCTCCCCCTCCTCTTGTCTCTCCCCTCCTCTTGTCTCCCCCTCCTCTTGTCTCCCCCTCCTCTTGTCTCCCCCTCCTCTTGTCTCCCCCTCCTCTTGTCTCCCTCTCATCTTGTCTCCCCCTCCTCTTGTCTCTCCCTCCTCTTGTCTCCCCCTCCTCTTGTCTCCCCCTCTTGTCTCTCCCTCCTCTTGTCTCTCCCTCCTCTTGTCTCTCCCTCCTCTTGTCTCTCCCCTCCTCTTGTCTCTCCCCTCCTCTTGTCTCTCCCCTCCTCTTGTCTCCCCCTCCTCTTGTCTCTCCCCTCCTCTTGTCTCTCCCTCCTCTCCTCTCCCCCTTCTCTCCCATCCTCTCCTCCCTATCTCCCCTCCTCTTGTCTCTCCCCTCCTCTTGTCTCTCCCCTCCTCTTGTCTCTCCCCTCCTCTTGTCTCTCCCCTCCTCTTGTCTCTCCCCTCCTCTTGTCTCCCCCCTCCTCTTGTCTCTCCCCTCCTCTTGTCTCTCCCCTCCTCTCCTCTCCCCCTTCTCTCCCATCCTCTCCTCCCTATCTCCCCTCCTCTTGTCTCTCCCCTCCTCTTGTCTCTCCCCTCTTGTCTCTCCCCTCCTCTTGTCTCTCCCATCCTCTCCTCTCCCCCTTCTCTCCCATCCTCTCCTCCCTATCTCCCCTCCTCTTGTCTCTCCCCTCCTCTTGTCTCTCCCATCCTCTCCTCTCCCCCTTCTCTCCCATCCTCTCCTCCCTATCTCCTCTTGTCTCCCCCCTCCTCTTGTCTCCCCCCTCCTCTTGTCTCTCCCCTCCTCTTGTCTCTCCCCTCCTCTTGTCTCTCCCCTCCTCTTGTCTCCCCCTCCTCTTGTCTCTCCCCTCCTCTTGTCTCTCCCCTCCTCTTGTCTCTCCCCTCCTCTTGTCTCTCCCCTCCTCTTGTCTCCCCCCTCCTCTTGTCTCCCCCCTCCTCTTGTCTCTCCCCTCCTCTTGTCTCTCCCCTCCTCTTGTCTCCCCCCTCCTCTCCTTCAGTGTTGGTTTTGAGTGCTGTAGTAAGATGGATAAACATTGACTTATTGTGTTCTTGTGTTCTTGTTTTCGCTGCACATAATATATAATATAATAATAATAATATAATATATAATATAATATATGCCATTTAGCAGACGCTTTTATCCAAAGCGACTTACAGTCATGTGTGCATACATTCTACGTATGGGTGGTCCCAGGAATCGAACCCACTACCCTGGCGTTACAAGAGCCATGCTCTACCAACTGAGCTACAGAAGGACCACATGGATGCCATGCCAGTTTTGGATTGGCAAGATGTATGGGAAACCAACCCACTGTGTGCAAATCTTTCTCTACTGAAAGCTCTCCGTAAGACTGCTCTTTCTACTGCATGTAAAATCAGCCATAGGCCCATGTCTCTTCTCTCATCGCTGTAAAGACTCTCAGGCTCCAGTCAATCTGATTAACACCGAGGTTAAACCGCGGTTACAGGACACTAGATGGCGACGAGAGACAAGGTATACATACAAAATAGCCACCTATTCCCTAATATACACTACATTTGACCAGAACCCATATATACACATTAAATCAACACGATGGTGATGAGATAAGTATTCATAGCTGAGTTACTGAGTTAGAGGATGTTTATGGCGATAAGGTCAGGGATTTATTTCCATTGTGGTCCATGACGTAATGTCACTACTAGGGTTGGGCGATATTGCGACAGCATCGTCTATCGGTGATGATGACCTATTTGAACTTGACTGGCGCCGCACAGGGAAAAAATGGAGTCTCGTAGTGCACAGCAGAGCAGCACACAAGTGACATTCTGAGTAATTTGCCTATTTTTATTTTCTATAGCCTATTTCAATAAATATGTTATATAGCCTACAGAACGCAAGAGACGAATGTA
This sequence comes from Oncorhynchus keta, assembly GCF_023373465.1. Taxonomy (NCBI): domain Eukaryota; kingdom Metazoa; phylum Chordata; class Actinopteri; order Salmoniformes; family Salmonidae; genus Oncorhynchus; species Oncorhynchus keta. The sequence continues at coordinate 3,791,894 of NC_068426.1, forward strand.
GGCCAAACAGAGCAGAGAATTCCAACAAAGCAGCAAAGTCAATTCCAGTTAGAATATATTGTTTCTCTCTTTGCTGCAAGTGTCAGTTTTGTGTCCGTTTGATGAACCTGAACTTGATATTTATTGCCTGTTGACAATATGGTGTGGAAGGACAAGACTAATTATGACGATGATAATGAGGACTCTAATTCCAGAACTCTCACGGGACATTCTGATTCTCCGTTCTGTCTCCGGGACATTCTGATTCTCTGTTCTGTCCCCGGGACATTCTGATTCTCTGTTCTGTCTCCGGGACATTCTGATTCTCCGTTCTGTCTCCGGGACATTCTGATTCTCTGTTCTGTCCCCGGGACATTCTGATTCTCTGTTCTGTCTCCGGGACATTCTGATTCTCTGTTCTGTCCCCGGGACATTCTGATTCTCTGTTCTGTCCCCGGGACATTCTGATCCTCTGTTCTGTCTCCGGGACATTCTGATTCTCTGTTCTGTCTCCGGGACATTCTGATCCTCTGTTCTGTCTCCGGGACATTCTGATCCTCTGTTCTGTCTCCGGGACATTCTGATTCTCTGTTCTGTCTCCGGGACATTCTGATCCTCTGTTCTGTCTCCGGGACATTCTGATCCTCTGTTCTGTCTCCGGGACATTCTGATCCTCTGTTCTGTCTCCGGGACATTCTGATTCTCTGTTCTGTCTCCGGGACATTCTGATTCTCTGTTCTGTCTCCGGGACATTCTGATTCTCTGTTCTGTCTCCGGGACATTCTGATTCTCTGTTCTGTCTCCGGGACATTCTGATTCTCTGTTCTGTCTCCGGGACATTCTGATTCTCTGTTCTGTCTCCGGGACATTCTGATTCTCTGTTCTGTCTCCGGGACATTCTGATTCTCTGTTCTGTCTCCGGGACATTCTGATTCTCTGTTCTGTCCCCGGGACATTCTGATTCTCTGTTCTGTCTCCGGGACATTCTGATTCTCTGTTCTGTCTCCGGGACATTCTGATCCTCTGTTCTGTCCCGGGACATTCTGATTCTCTGTTCTGTCTCCGGGACATTCTGATTCTCTGTTCTGTCCCCGGGACATTCTGATTCTCTGTTCTGTTCCCGGGACATTCTGATTCTCTGTTCTGTTCCCGGGACATTCTGATTCTCTGTTCTGTCCCGGGACATTCTGATTCTCTGTTCTGTTCCCGGGACATTCTGATTCTCTGTTCTGTCTCCGGGACATTCTGATTCTCTGTTCTGTCTCCGGGACATTCTGATTCTCTGTTCTGTCTCCGGGACATTCTGATTCTCTGTTCTGTCTCCGGGACATTCTGATTCTCTGTTCTGTCTCCGGGACATTCTGATTCTCTGTTCTGTCTCCGGGACATTCTGATTCTCTGTTCTGTCCCCGGGACATTCTGATTCTCTGTTCTGTCTCCGGGACATTCTGATTCTCTGTTCTGTCTCCGGGACATTCTGATCCTCTGTTCTGTCTCCGGGACATTCTGATTCTCCGTTCTGTCTCCGGGACATTCTGATCCTCTGTTCTGTCTCCGGGACATTCTGATTCTCTGTTCTGTCTCCGGGACATTCTGATTCTCTGTTCTGTCTCCGGGACATTCTGATTCTCCGTTCTGTCTCCGGGACATTCTGATTCTCCCTTCTGTCCCGGGACATTCTGATTCTCCCTTCTGTCTCCGGGACATTCTGATTCTCCCTTCTGTCCCCGGGACATTCTGATTCTCCCTTCTGTCTCCGGGACATTCTGATTCTCCCTTCTGTCCCCGGGACATTCTGATTCTCCTTTCTGTCCCCGGGACATTCTGATTCTCCCTTCTGTCCCCGGGACATTCTGATTCTCCCTTCTGTCCCCGGGACATTCTGATTCTCCGTTCTCTCTCTCTCTCTGTCAGATACATGGGATTAGGCTGTAGCCTCAACTTTTTACTACGTGTTTTTATAACGGACACTGTCTTGTGTCTAGCTGTTTAAAAAAGAAAGTCTATATTCCCTTCTCTCTCTCCCTTCAATAGGCTTTGAATATGACTGAAGGCTACGCTTCATCGTTTTTTAATGCACAGCCTTCCTCCAGATCAAGCAATGAGTTCCATCTCAAAAAAAGCCTAAGAACGTAAGATAGCCAGAATGACAAGTTTTTAAGCTTAAAAAAGAATGAAATGATTCATGCGGAAAATCCCTCCATGCGAGGTTTAAAACCAAATGGCCAATAAGCTATACTCCTACTGGCCTATCATAACAGCTTTAAGACGAGCTAAATGGCCAATAAGCTATACTCCTACTGGCCTATCATAACAGCTTTAAGACGAGCTAAATGGCCAATAAGCTATACTCCTACTGGCCTATCATAACAGCTTTAAGACGAGCTAAATGGCCAATAAGCTATACTCCTACTGGCCTATCATAACAGCTTTAAGACGAGCTAAATGGCCAATAAGCTATACTCCTACTGGCCTATCATAACAGCTTTAAGACGAGCTAAATGGCCAATAAGCTATACTCCTACTGGCCTATCATAACAGCTTTAAGACGAGCTAAATGGCCAATAAGCTATACTCCTACTGGCCTATCATAACAGCTTTAAGACGAGCTAAATGGCCAATAAGCTATACTCCTACTGGCCTATCATAACAGCTTTAAGACGAGCTAAAGTTCTGAACAGTGGCTTATTTCCCAAATATTCTAGCTGTTGTCTTGGCTTTCAAAAGTATCAAGACTAAAAGCCAACAGCCTAGGCTTCTTGACACACTGCTCGCTTAACCCCTTGTGTCAGAGGAAACACCTTACAACTGGTGACACAAGTCAGCTTGCATGCGCCCGGGTCTGCCACAAGGAGTCGCTAGAGCGCGATTGGGACAAGAACATCCCGGGCCGGCCAAATGCTCACCTAACCCGGACGATGCTGGGACAATTGTTCGCCGCCTCATGGGTCTCCCGGTCGAGTCCGGCTGCAACACCGCTTGGGATTGAACCCGGGTTTGTATAAAGGCCTCTAGCGATGCAGGGCCTTAAACCACTGTGCCATTCAGAAGGCCACATGCGAGGGCTTTTGGGCCCTTGGTTCTGCTCAGGGGCAGGGTTAAGTGCTGTTTCTTCTACTGGTACAGCAGATGTATGTGCCGGACAGCTAGTTGATAGTTTCCTTCCCAAGGAGGTAGCGTATCTCCCCCAAGCTGGGACAGTTTATTATCTCGGCATAGTCACTCAACTGTACATTGTATTTTAATTATTTTTTACATTAGAGTTTTTATTTGTTAAATATTTTCTTTACTCTTTCTTGAACTGCACTGTTGGTTAAGGGCTTGTAAGTAAGAATTTTGCAGTAAGGTCTACCTACACCTGTTGTATAATGTTGTATTCGAGGGCATGTTTATTTATTTATTTATTTATTTATTACCTTTAGGAGGCAAGTCAGTTAAGAACAAATTCTTATTTTCAATGACGGCCTAGGAACAGTGGGTTAACTGCCTGTTCAGGGGCAGAACGACAGATTTGTACCTTGTCAGCTCGGGGGTTTGAACTTGCAACCTTCCGGTTACTAGTCCAACGCACCCTGGTGGGTGGAGCTACACTACAACTAGCCGGTAGGGACAGATGGGTGGAGCTACACTACAACTAGCCGGGAGGGACAGGTGGGTGGAGCTACACTTTTCTAAGTCACCTTGATTTGTGACAGTTTGATTTGATTTGGATACGCACCAGCTCATCCCTTATCACCCGTTCCTTGTCCTCTCAAACTCTTTCAGGGTGGATGGGGAGCATTGCTGCACAGCTATTTCCAGGTCACTCCAGAGATGTTCGATCAGGTTCAAGTCTGGCCTCTGGCTGGGCCACTCAAGGACATTCAGAGACTTGTCCCAAAGCCACTCCTGCGTTGTCTTGGCTGTGTGCTTAGGGTCATTGTCTAGTTGGAAGGTGAACCTTCACCCCAGTCTGAGGTCCTGAGCGCTCTGGAGCAGGTTTTCATCAAGGATCTCTGTACTTTGCTCCGTTCATCTTTCCCTCGACCCTGACTTGTCTCCCAGTCCCCACAGCATGACGCTGCCACCACCATGCTTCACCGTAAGGATGGTGTCAGGTTTCCTCCAGACATGATGCTTGGCATTGAAGCCAATCTTAGATCCATCAGACCAGAGAATCTTGTTTATGTTCTTTATTTGTAATACATTTGCAAAAAAAATCTAAAAACTGTTTTTGTTTCGTCATTATGGTGTATTGGTGTGTAGATTAATGAGGGAAAAAGTATTTAATCCACTTTAGAATAAGGCTGTAACGTAACAAAATGTGGAAAAATGTCAAGGGGTCTGAATACTTTCTGAATGCACTGTATGCCAGGCCTATTGAAAGTGGGAATATATACTACACTACAACGACAGGTGGGTGGAGCTACACTACAACTAGCCGGTAGGGACAGGTGGGTGGAGCTACACTACAACTAGCCGGTAGGGACAGGTGGGTGGAGCTACACTACAACTAGCCGGTAGGGACAGGTGGGTGGAGCTACACTACAACTAGCCGGTAGGGACAGGTGGGTGGAGCTACACTACAACTAGCCGGTAGGGACAGGTGGGTGGAGCTACACTACAACTAGCCGGGAGGGACAGGTGGGTGGAGCTACACTACAACTAGCCGGTAGGGACAGGTGGGTGGAGCTACACTACAGCTAGCCGGTAGGGACAGGTGGGTGGAGCTACACTACAGCTAGCCGGTAGGGACAGGTGGGGGGAGCTACACTACAACTAGCCGGTAGGGACAGGTGGGTGGAGCTACACTACAGCTAGAAGGTAGGGACAGGTGGGGTAGCTACACTACAACTAGCCGGTAGGGACAGGTGGGTGGAGCTACACTACAGCTAGCCGGGAGGGACAGGTGGGTGGAGCTACACTACAGCTAGCCGGTAGGGACAGGTGGGGGGAGCTACACTACAACTAGCCGGTAGGGACAGGTGGGTGGAGCTACACTACAACTAGCCGGGAGGGACAGGTGGGTGGAGCTACACTACAACTAGCCGGTAGGGACAGGTGGGTGGAGCTACACTACAACTAGCCGGTAGGGACAGGTGGGTGGAGCTACACTACAACTAGCCGGTAGGGACAGGTGGGTGGAGCTACACTACAACTAGCCGGTAGGGACAGGTGGGTGGAGCTACACTACAACTAGTCGGTAGGGACAGGTGGGTGGAGCTACACAACTAGCCAGTAGGGACAGGTGGGTGGAGCTACACTACAACTAGCCGGTAGGGACAGGTGGGTGGAGCTACACAACTAGCCGGTAGCCAGCTTCTTTATGAAAATATTTAGTCAACTCCACGACAGTAGATAAAAGTAGGGGATAAAGCAGCACACAAGTAGACTGCGAATGCATGCTGGGTAGGCACACTGAGCTCGTGAAGTGAGCGATATTGGAGCAGGCGAGAAGTGCAATAGGCTCTGGGGAAACTCGCTCCATCAAATTGGGCACGCTACAAGCTCTGCTCCACGCTCTGCTCCGCTCCAAGCTCCGCTCTGCTCCAAGCTCCGCTCTGCTCCAAGCTCCGTTCCAAGCTCCGCTCTGCTCCAAGCTCCGCTCTGCTCCAAGCTCCGCTCTGCTCCAAGCTTCACTCTGCTCCAAGCTCCACTCTGCTCCAAGCTCCACTCTGCTCCAAGCTTCACTCTGCTCCAAGCTCCGCTCTGCTCCAAGCTTCGCTCTGCTCCAAGCTTCGCTCTGCTCCAAGCTTCGCTCTGCTCCAAGCTCCGCTCTGCTCCAAGCTCCGCTCTGCTCCAAGCTCCGCTCTGCTCCAAGCTCCGCTCTGCTCCACGCTCCGCTCCAAGCTCCGCTCCGCTCCAAGCTCCGCTCTGCTCCAAGCTCCGCTCTGCTCCACGCTCCGCTCCAAGCTCCGCTCCGTTCCAAGCTCCGCTCCACTCTGCTCCACGCTCCGCTCTGCTCCACGCCCCGCTCCAAGCTCCGCTCCGCTCTGTTCCAAGCTCCGCTCTGCTCCACTCCAAGCTCCGCTCCACTCCAAGCTCCGCTCTGCTCCAAGCTCCGCTCACATAATCTGATTGGGATTGGGCCTTTCCCTGCACGTTTAAAAATGGCCACTCCCTGCACGTTTAACGAGTGCTCTGAGAGTCGGGAAGCAAGGACAGGGAGTGTTTTTAATAAACAAAACAAAACAAAACAATAAACACGAAACACAAACAACACACCGACATGAAACCGGAGTCAATAACACCTGAGGAAAGAACCAAGGGGTGTGACAGATATAGGGAAGATGATCAAGGAGGTGATGGAGTCCAGGTGAGTGTCATGAGGCGCAGGTGCGCGAGACGACGGTGACAGGTGTGTGGGATAATCAGCAGCCTGAATACCTAGAGGCCGGAGAGGGAGTATACGTGACAGTACGTAACCACAGCAACGTCATCCTTCCTCAAGATTTGTCCACTTGCCTTTGATTTTCTCGTGTTGTTTTAGCGAGTTTTAATCCATGAATTAAATTGTAGTTTTTTTTTTTTGGTGGTGGCCAATAGGGACGATATCACAATGTTTTATGGGTACAAAATCACAATAGGACCAAGGCTGACATCGCCCCAACCCCAAGCTACTACGACCATTGAGGTTACAGACGCACAGAGCAGCAGAGTGAACGATAGTGAGGTCATCACTACTCATGATAAACGTTGAGGGTACAGACTCGCAGAGTGAACGATAGTGAGGTCATCACTACTCATGATAAACGTTGAGGGTACAGACGCGCAGAGCAGCAGAGTGAACGATAGTGAGGTCATCACTACTCATGATAAACGTTGAGGGTACAGACGCACAGAGCAGCAGAGTGAACGATAGTGAGGTCATCACTACTCATGATAAACGTTGAGGGGACAGACGCACAGAGCAGCAGAGTGAACGATAGTGAGGTCATCACTACTCATGATAAACGTTGAGGGGACAGACGCACAGAGCAGCAGAGTGAACGATAGTGAGGTCATCACTACTCATGATAAACGTTGAGGGGACAGACGCGCAGAGCAGCAGAGTGAACGATAGTGAGGTCATCACTACTCATGATAAACGTTGAGGGGACAGACGCACAGAGCAGCAGAGTGAACGATAGTGAGGTCATCACTACTCATGATAAACGTTGAGGGTACAGTAGAGTAACGGATCTCTAGATGACTGGGTTTAGTGTGGTCACTGGGTCTAGAGGCAGGGCAGGAGGAGGAAAGATTGGGGTGGGAGGGGGGGTCGGGGAGGAGGTTGGGGAGGTTATTTACGGATAATGGAAGGAGGTCTTGCGAGGGGGGCGCTCTTGTGGTTCTTGGGGTTTAGTGAGGAGTATGGCAGAGGAGAGTTGAGAGAGATTGGGGTGGGGGCTGGTGGTTTGGGCGGGGTCGATAGTTATGGTGCGACAGTTGGAAGGAAGGTATACTGTTTCAGAGAGGGACGGGTTTAGGAGTTGGGCACTGGGGCCAACGGTTCTTTTGTTTCCATAGTGTGGGCTTATTTTTGCTGACTGCATGATTGCAAGGCACACTCCAACCCCCTGTGAAACTCTATCTTCTCCTCTCCCTAACTAAGCCTCCTATCTATCTATCCATCTATCCGTCCATCTCTCTGTCTCTCTCTCTGTCTCTCTCTCTGTCTCTCTCAGAGATATATATATATATATATATCTTTCTCTCAATTCAAGGGCTTTATTGGCATGGGAAACATGTGTTAACATTGCCAAAGCAAGTGAGGTAGATAATATATAAAGTGAAATAAACAATAAAAATTAACAGTAAACATTACACATATAGAAGTTTCAAAACAATAAAGACATTACAAATGTCATATGATATATATATATATACAGTGTTTTAACAATGTACAAATGGTTAAAGGACACAAGATAAAATAAATAACAATGGTGTTTGTTCTTCACTGGTTGCCCTTTTCTCATGGCAACAGGTCACAAATCTTGCTGCTGTGATGCACACTGTGGAATTTCACCCAGTAGATATGGGAGTTTATCAAAATCGGGTTTGTTTTCGAATTCTTTGTGGGTCTGTGTAATCTGAGGGAAATATGTCTCTCTAATATGGTCATACTCTATCTTTCTCTCTCTCTCTCTCTCTCTCTCTCTCTCTCTCTCTCTCTCTCTCTCTCTCTCTCTCTATCTATCTATCTATCTATATCTCTATCTATCTATCTATCTATCTATCTATCTATCTATCTATCTATCTATCTATCTATCTATCTATCTATCTATCTATCTATCTATCTATCACTATCTTACTCACTCACTCACTCACTCACTCACTCACTCACTCACTCACTCACTCACTCACTCACTCACTCACTCACTCACTCACTCACTCACTCACTCACTCACTCACACACAAAGCCTCTATCAATTCAATTCAAGGGGCTTTATTGGCATGGAAACATATGTTAACATCGCCAAAGCAAGTGAGGGAGATAATATACAAAAGTGAAATAAACAATAAATATGAACAGTGAACATTTCCAATCACAGAAGTTCCAAAAGAATAAAGACATTTCAGATGTCATATGATGCTGTTAGATATAGATAGATGTATAGATATAGATCCCTCCTCTCCCTCCTCCTCCCTCTCCCTCCTCCTCTCCCTCTCCCTCTCCCTCCTCTTCCTCCTCTTCCTCCTCTCCCTCCTCCCCTCTCCCTCCTCTTCCTCCTCTCCCTCTCCCTCCTCTCCCTCCTCCTCCCTCTCCCTCCTCTCCCTCCTCCTCCCTCTCCCTCCTCCTCTCCCTCTCCCTCCTCTTCCTCCTCTCCCTCCTCTCCCTCCTCCTCCCTCTCCCTCCTCTCCCTCTCCCTCCTCCTCCCTCTCCCTCTCCCTCCTCCTCCTCCTCCTCCCTCCTCCTCCCTCTCCCTCCTCCTCCTCCTCCTCCTCCCTCTCCCTCCTCCCCTCTCCCTCCTCCTCCTCCCTCTCCCTCCTCCCTCTCCCTCCTCCTCCTCCCTCTCCCTCCTCCTCCCTCCTCCTCCTCCTCCTCCTCCCTCTCCCTCCTCCTCCCTCTCCCTCCTCCTCCTCCTCCCTCTCCCTCCTCCTCCCTCTCCCTCCTCTCCCTCTCCCTCCTCTCCCTCCTCCTCCCTCTCCCTCCTCTCCCTCTCCCTCCTCCCTCTCCCTCCTCCTCTCCCTCTCCCTCCTCTTCCTCCTCTCCCTCTCCCTCCTCTCCCTCCTCCCTCTCCCTCCTCTCCCTCTCCCTCCTCCTCCCTCTCCCTCCTCTCCCTCTCCCCTCCTCCTCCTCCTCCCCCTCCTCCTCCCTCTCCCTCCTCCTCCCTCTCCCTCCTCCTCCTCCTCCTCCCTCTCCCTCCTCCCTCTCCCTCTCCCTCCTCCTCCTCCCTCTCCCTCCCCCTCCCTCCTCCCTCTCCCTCCTCCTCCCTCCCCTCCTCCTCCTCCTCCCTCTCCCTCCTCCTCCCCTCTCCCTCCTCCTCCTCCTCCCTCCCTCTCCCTCCTCCTCCTCTCCCTCCCTCCTCCCTCCTCCTCCCTCCCTCCCTCCTCCTCCCTCCCTCCTCCTCCTCCCTCTCCCTCCTCCTCCTCCCTCTCCCTCCTCCTCCCCCCTCTCCCTCTCCCTCCTCTCCCTCCTCCTCCCTCTCCCTCCTCCTCTCCCTCTCCCTCCTCTTCCTCCTCTCCCTCTCCCTCCTCTCCCTCCTCCTCCTCTCTCCTCCCTCCCTCCCTCTCCCTCCTCTCCCTCTCCCTCCTCCCTCTCCCTCCTCCCTCTCCCTCCTCCTCCTCCCCTCCCCTCATCCTCCCTCCTCCTCCTCCCTCTCCCTCCTCCTCCCTCTCCCTCCTCCTCCCTCCCTCTCCCTCCTCCTCCTCTCCCTCCTCCTCCCTCCTCCTCCTCCCTCTCCCTCCTCCTCCTCCCTCTCCCTCCTCCTCCTCTCCCTCTCCCTCCTCTCCCTCCTCCTCCCTCTCCCTCCTCCTCCTCTCCCTCCTCTCCCTCTCTCCCCTCTCCCTCCTCTCCCTCCTCCTCCCTCTCCCTTCTCCTCCTCCCTCTCCCTCCTCCTCCTCCTCCCTCCCTCCTCTCCCTCCTCCTCCTCTCCCTCTCCCTCCTCCTCCTCCTCATATTCTTCTCCACCGTTTCACTTTAGTGAATTGACAGGCTATTTATTATGTTTTAAATATAGATCTGTAAGTGCTCCCATCGGCTTTAACGCTTTAACCACAGACTCTTCATCCCCCTCCTCCTCCTCCTCCCTTCTCCCACTAGTACCACTGCTGCCTGCCCCCCCCCCCCTTAGATCTTAGAAGTGGTTTTACTGCTGAATCTATACGCCCCCCCTCCCCGCCCCCTCTACTCCCACCCAAACCCTATCCTCCTCTTGCCCCAAACACAATTCAATCACATAACACACCATGTTAACTCTGTGTGTTCCTGATTATTGAGTGAATAAGCAATATCCCATCAGAAATTCACACACACAATCTAAAAATACACACTGAAGGGAGGGGGTAGGGGGCTGAAGGGAGGGGGCTGAAGGGAGGGGGCTGAAGAGAGGGGGCAGGGGGCTGAAGAGAGGGGGCTGGGGCTGAAGAGAGGGGGCTGAAGGGAGGGGGCAGGGGGCTGAAGAGAGGGGGCTGAAGGGAGGGGCATGAGGCTGAAGGGAGGGGGCAGGGGCTGAAGAGAGGGGGTAGGTTATTACCTGGTACTTCCTGTATATAGCCATGTTATTACCTGGTACTTCCTGTATATAGTCATGTTATTTCCTGGTACTTCCTGTATACAGCCATGTTATTACCTGGTACTTCCTGTATATAGTCATGTTATTTCCTGGTACTTCCTGTATATAGCCATGTTATTTCCTGGTACTTCCTGTATATAGCCATGTTATTACCTGGTACTTCCTGTATATAGTCTTGTTATTACCTGGTACATAGTCATGTTATTTCCTGGTACTTCCTGTATATAGCCATGTTATTTCCTGGTACTTCCTGTATATAGCCATGTTATTACCTGGTACTTCCTGTATATAGCCATGTTATTACCTGGTACTTCCTGTATATAGTCTTGTTATTACCTGGTACTTCCTGTATATAGTCTTGTTATTACCTGGTACTTCCTGTATATAGTCATGTTATTTCCTGGTACTTCCTGTATATAGTCATGTTATTTCCTGGTATTCCTGTATATAGTCATGTTATTTCCTGGTACTTCCTCTATATAGTCATGTTATTTCCTGATACTCCATGTATATAGTGAGAGGAATCATAGAATGACATATTGGAACTATAGAATGACATATTGGAACTATAGAATGACATATTAGAACTATAGAATGACATGTTAGAACTATAGAATGACATGTTAGAACTATAGAATGACATGTTAGAAATATAGAATGACATGTTAGAACTATAGAATGACATGTTAGAAATATAGAATGACTTGTTAGAACTATAGAATGACATGTTAGAAATATAGAATGACTTGTTAGAACTATAGAATGACATGTTAGAAATATAGAATGTCTGATGTCTATTACTATACTGCTGGTCCCATACAGCCTCATCCCTACTGGACTGGATTCTCTCCCTCTATCTCTCTATCTCTCTCTTGCCCTCTATCTCGCTCCCTCTCAGATCTCTCTCTCTCGCGCTCTCTTTATCTCGCTCTGTCCCCGTCTCTCTCGCTCTTTCTCTCCGTCTCTTTCTCTCTCCTGGTGTTTTACTATCCTCCAGTGTGTAGCCTGTTAACAGACCTGGATTTTAAGTGGGTCCACACTAATTGCATTTGCTTAAAAGGTTTGCTTTCCTTTCATTTCATGCTTGCACACACACACACACACACACACACACACACACACACACACACACACACACACACACACACACACACACACACACACACACACACACATACTTCCTGTCTTTGGCCCCGTTGGCCAGCAGTAAGCCAACACAGAGTAGTCCTGGTACGTTGGCCAACAGAAAGCCAACACAGAGTGGTTCTGGTCTGTTGGTCAATCAAAAGCCAATTGAAAATGGTTCTGGCCCATTGGTCAACACTAAGCCAACACAGTGGTTCTGTCCCGTTGGCCAACACTAAATCAACACAGAGTGGTTCTGGTTGGTTAATACAAAGCCAACGCAGAATGGTTCTGCCCCATTGGTCAACATTAAGCCAACACAGAGTGGTTCTGTACCGTTGGCTAACACTCAGCCAACACAGAGTGGTCTGTCCCTTTGGCCAACACTAAGCCAACACAGTGGTCTGTCCCGTTGGCCAAGACTAAGCCAACAAAGAGCGGTTCTGTCCCGTTGGCCAAGACTAAACCAACACAGAGTGGTTCTGTCCCGTTGGCCAACACTAAGCCAACACAGAGCAGTTCTGACCCGTTGGCCAACACTAAACCAACACGGAGCGGTTCTGTCCCGTTGGCCAACACTAAGCCAACACAGAGTGACGTGAGAGCTGCCACAGCTCTGTATTTATAAGATTTACTACAGCCCAGCCCTGTACTCAGTGTGTGTGTGTGTGTGTGTGTGTGTGTGTGTGTGTGTGTGTGTGTGTGTGTGTGTGTGTGTGTGTGTGCTTCAGTTTAAAGCTGGTTCTCACTGTGTTTATAAATAACTATTTTCATTTAGAATGTATTAACATGGGTTAGTCTTTAGTTTTGTTATTCTGGTTGTATTAAGTTGGTTTGGATCTCATTGCCCATATGGACTTATGGTCTAAAGTAGTGCACTACATAGGGAATAGGGTAGCATTTGGGAAGCAGATAGGGTTTACTCTGAGCTCTGTGAGTTCTGCAGTGTGATTATAGTCTCAGAGTGGAAACTAGTGGTATTATACTACTGCTATTAAATACACACAGGGCCTGTGTCCCAAACGCCACCCTGTTCCCTATATAGTACACTACTTTAGACCAAAGCCCTATGGAATCATATTCCCTATATAGTGCACTACTTTAGACCAGAGCCCATAGAACTCTGGTCTAAAGTAGTGCCCTATGTATAGAGAATAGTGTGCCTTATTGGAACACGGACAAGGTTTGGTAACAGTAACGTTTTAGAACGATTTAAACAATAGAAAACAAAAACAGAACATTTTTAATATAAATGTTCCTCTGGGATAAGACCCAGTATCATCTAACTGGGGAGAGGAATTAAATGTCCTGATAGTTTTATTATCTAACGAAGTCTTCCTGTAAATTACCAGACAAACTAACAAACAACCTAATTTACACTGGTAATATACACATGTAATTTACACTGGTAACATACACATCTAATATACACTGGTAATATATACTGGTAATATACACATCTAATATACACTGGTAATATACACATGTAATATACACTGGTAATATACACATCTAATATACACTGGTAATATACACTGGTAATATACACATCTAATATACACTGGTAATATACACATCTAATATACACTGGTAATATACACATCTAATATACACTGGTAATATACACATCTAATATACACTGGTAATATATACTGGTAATATACACTGGTAATATACACTGGTAATATACACATCTAATATATACTGGTAATATACACTGGTAATATACACTGGTAATATACACATCTAATATACACTGGTAATATACACATCTAATATACACTGGTAATATACACATCTAATATACACTGGTAATATACACATCTAATATACACTGGTAATATACACATCTAATATACACTGGTAATATACACATCTAATATACACTGGTAATATACACATCTAATATACACTGGTAATATACACTGGTAATATACACATCTAATATACACTGGTAATATACACTGGTAATATACACATCTAATATACACTGGTAATATACACATCTAATATACACTGGTAATATACACTGGTAATATACACATCTAATATACACTGGTAATATACACTGGTAATATACACATCTAATATACACTGCTAATATACACTGGTAATATACACATCTAATATACACTGGTAATATACACTGGTAATATACACTGGTAATATACACATCTAATATACACTGGTAATATATACTGGTAATATACACATCTAATATACACTGGTAATATACACTGGTAATATACACATCTAATATACACTGGTAATATACACTGGTCATATACACATCTAATATACATTGGTAATATACACATCAAATATACATTGGTAATATACACTGGTCATATACACATCTAATATACACTGGTAATATACACTGGTAATATACACATCTAATATATACTGTTAATATACACATCAAATATACACTGGTAATATATACTGGTAATATACACATCTAATATACACTGGTAATATACACTGGTAATATACACATCTAATATACACTGGTAATATACACATCTAATATACACTGGTAATATACACATCTAATATACACTGGTAATATACACTGGTAATATACACATCTAATATACACTGGTAATATACACATCTAATATACACTGGTAATATACACTGGTAATATACACATCTAATATACACTGGTAATATACACATCTAATATACACTGGTAATATACACTGGTAATATACACATCTAATATATACTGTTAATATACACATCAAATATACATTGGTAATATACACTGGTCATATACACATCTAATATACACTGGTAATATACACATCTAATATACACATCTAATATACACTGGTAATATACTCTGGTCATATACACATCTAATATATACTGTTAATATACACATCAAATATACATTGGTAATATACACTGGTCATATACACATCTAATATACACTGGTAATATACACATCTAATATACACTGGTAATATACACATCTAATATACACCGGTCATATACACATCTAATATACACTGGTCATATACACATCTAATATACACCGTTAATATACACATCTAATATACATATATACTGGTAATATACATTGGTAATATATACTGGTAATATACACTGGTCATATACACATCTAATATACATTGGTAATATATACTGGTAATATACACTGTTAATATACACATCTAATATACACTGGTAATATATACTGGTAATATACACTGGTCATATACACATCTAATATACACTGGTCATATACACATCTAATATACACTGGTCATATACACATCTAATATACACTGGTCATATACACATCTAATATACACTGGTCATATACACATCTAATATACACTGGTAATATACACATCTAATATACACCGGTCATATACACATCTAATATACACTGGTCATATACACATCTAATATACACCGTTAATATACACATCTAATATACACTGGTAATATACACATCTAATATACACTGGTAATATATACTGGTAATATACACTGGTCATATACACATCTAATATACATTGGTAATATATACTGGTAATATACACTGGTCATATACACATCTAATATACATTGGTAATATATACTGGTAATATACATTGGTAATATATACTGGTAATATACACTGGTCATATACACATCTAATATACACTGGTAATATATACTGGTAATATACACTAGTTGTCACGTTCTGACCTTTATTTCCTTTGTTTTGTCTTTATTTAGTATGGTCAGGGCGTGAGTTGGGGTGGGCAGTCTATGTTTGTGTTTCTATGTTTTTTCTAATTCTGTGTTTGGCCTGGTATGGTTCTCAATCAGAGGCAGCTGTTTATCGTTGTCCCTAATTGAGAACCATATTTAGGCAGCCTGGTTGTCCCTAATTGAGAACCATACTTAGGCAGCCTGGTTGTCCCTAATTGAGAACCATACTTAGGCAGCCTGGTTGTCCCTAATTGAGAACCATATTTAGGCAGCCTGGTTGTCCCTAATTGAGAACCATATTTAGGTAGCCTGGTTGTCCCTAATTGAGAACCATATTTAGGCAGCCTGGTTGTCCCTAATTGAGAACCATATTTAGGTAGCCTGGTTGTCCCTAATTGAGAACCATATTTAGGTAGCCTGGTTGTCCCTAATTGAGAACCATATTTAGGTAGCCTGGTTGTCCCTAATTGAGAACCATATTTAGGTAGCCTGGTTGTCCCTAATTGAGAACCATATTTAGGTAGCCTGGTTGTCCCTAATTGAGAACCATATTTAGGCAGCCTGGTTGTCCCTAATTGAGAACCATATTTAGGTAGCCTGGTTGTCCCTAATTGAGAACCATATTTAGGTAGCCTGGTTGTCCCTAATTGAGAACCATATTTAGGTAGCCTGGTTGTCCCTAATTGAGAACCATATTTAGGTAGCCTGGTTGTCCCTAATTGAGAACCATATTTAGGTAGCCTGGTTGTCCCTAATTGAGAACCATATTTAGGTAGCCTGGTTGTCCCTAATTGAGAACCATATTTAGGTTGCCTGGGTTTCACTGTTGGTTTGTGGGTGTTTGTTTCCGTGTGAGTGTTTGTCGCCACACGGTACTGGTTTGGTTATTTCAGGTATTTGTTTATTGTTTATTATTATTATTTGTGTTTCACAGTGTTCAGTGCTTTTCTTATTAAAATCGTCATGAACACTTACCACGCCTCATCTTGGTCTGATCCTTACTCCTCTTCAGACGAAGAGGAGGAAATCTGCCGTTACACGGGTAATGTTGGTGAGGGGATTGTGGAAAGAGGGAGTTAATTGACGGAGTTCATTCTTTTTAACCAATAAGAGAATGGTAACAGAGGCAGAGCCTCCTGTGTAAGATGTCCTCCATCCGTCTGTAGAGAGAGACATGGCCTTGAGCGTTGAGCCTGTCTCTCTGGGTTCTATGTGGGAGGAGAGGTCTCTCCCCCTCCTATATGAAAGCCACCTCCTGGTCGAACAGTCGGTGTGTGTGTGTGTGTGTGTGTGTGTGTGTGTGTGTGTGTGTGTGTGTGTGTGTGTTTTGTTTGAGGAGAGGTCTCTTTGTCTCTACTCCTCTCTGATCTCTCTCCATAGCAGCAGCAGCAGGTGCCAAGAATTTTACTAACAACAGAATTTGACTTTGGACACAGACAGCTAGGGATGGGATACTCTGTCCCTGTCCACTTTCTGTGTATGTGTGTATGTATGTGTGTTTGATCTCTGACACACACACGCACACGAGCCAAGACCTGGAACGGTACGGATCTTAAGACCGATATCTACTATCACACAGGGGCCTTCATAAATGTAGTGTACGCACGGACACACGTCCACAAGCACCCAGAGCCCAACGGTCAGCATTTCTATCCAGCTTTCCAGCCTGAAATGACGGAATTTCCTTCACAATCAACACATCTCCTCCCAGCACACAAACACGTTTCCTCTCCAAATGACACTTTTCATCCTTCCTTCCTCTCCTCTCTACCTTCTACACTCCTTCCTCGTAAACTACCATTCCTCCTCTCTCCCCCCCCCTCCCTCCTCTCTCCTCTTTCAACAACAAGCTCTCACTGCAGAAGCCAACATTTGTCTATTTTGGCGGTTAAGTTAAGGCATTAATTTCGAATGGTTAAGGTAAGGGTTGAGAAGTGTTGAGGTCAGGGTTAAGGTCAGTGTTGAGGTCAGTGTTGAGGTCAGGTTTGAGATCAGTGTTAAGGTCAGTGTTGAGGTCAGTGTTGAGGTCAGGTTTAAGGTCAGTGTTGAGGTCAGTGTTGAGGTCAGTGTTGAGGTCAGTGTTGAGGTCAGTGTTGAGGTCACAGTTGAGGTCAGTGTTGAGGTCACAGTTGAGGTCAGTGTTGAGGTCACAGTTGAGGTCAGTGTTGAGGTCACAGTTGAGGTCAGTGTTAAGGTCATGGTTAAGGTCATAGTTGAGGTCAGTGTTGAGGTCAGTGTTGAGGTCAGTGTTGAGGTCAGTGTTGAGGTAAGGGTCAAGGTCACAGTTGAGGTCACAGTTGAGGTCACAGTTGAGGTCCGTGTTGAGGTCAGGTTTAAGGTCAGTGTTGAGGTCAGTGTTAAGGTCATGGTTAAGGTCAGTGTTGAGTTCAGTGTTGAGGTCAGTGTTGAGGTCATGGTTAAGGTAAGGGTTAAGGTCACAGTTGAGGTCAGGGTTGAAGTCAGGTTTAAGGTCAGGGTTGAGGTAAGGAGTGAGGTAAGAATTGATGGCTAAAACTTTTTTTTAAAGTGCTTCGCACTGGGATTGAATATGCAACTCTCGGACCTCACGGCTTACGCCTATCGCCATCCCCGTTCAGAACAATCTGGCAAAACCCAAGCCGACTTGACGGTAATAGTCCTCACCGTTGCCCCTAGTGGCAGGTTTTGAAGTCATCTCCCGACGTCCTGCTTTCACAGTGGATCCTGAGCGACCTGGTTGCTTTCCTCTCCTCTCCCTCCCCTCCACAATAACACACTATCTAACACACACAGAGTTGGTCGTATCCTTTTAGCACATTCCAGTTTAACACTGATCAATGGTCCTAATCAGAGTGATCTCTTAATCGAGCCAAACTGGCTCTCTCCGCTGAGGAAGGAGGGAGAGAGAGAGCGAGAGCGAGGAAGGCCAGGTACGCCATGACAGAAAAACAACTCTCTTTCTCCCTTCTCTTTTTCCCCTCCCACTCCCTTTCTAATGGGTTCTAATCAAGGCTCCCCATCTTCTGCAAATCACTGCATATCTGGAGCAGCCAACATTCCTGCTGCGTTGCCAGGTCTGGTTAATAGTGCGTTGCCAGGTTTGGTCAATAGTGCATTGCCAGGTTTGGTCAATAGTGCATTGCCAGGTTTGGACAATAGTGCGTTGCCAGGTCTGGATAATAGTGTGTTGCCGGGTCGGGACAATAGTGTGTTGCCAGATCTGGGAAATAGTGCGTTGCCAGATCTGGACAATAGTGTGTTGCCAGATCTGGGAAATAGTGTGTTGCCAGATCTGGAAAATAGTGCGTTGCCAGATCTGGGGAATAGTGCGTTGCCAGATCTGGACAATAGTGCGTTGCCAGATCTGGGAAATAGTGTGTTGCCAGATCTGGACAATAGTGCGTTGCCAGATCTGGACAATAGTGCGTTGCCAGATCTGGACAATAGTGCGTTGCCAGATCTGGACAATAGTGTGTTGCCAGATCTGGGAAATAGTGTGTTGCCAGATCTGGACAATAGTGCGTTGCCAGATCTGGACAATAGTGCGTTGCCAGGTCTGACCAAAAGTGCGTTGCCAGGTCTGGCCAATAGAGCGTTGCCAGGTCTGGACAATAGTGCGTTGCCAGGTCTGGCCAATAGAGCGTTGCCAGGTCTGGCCAATAGTGCGTTGCCAGGTCTGGACAATAGTGCGTTGCCAGGTCTGGACAATAGTGCGTTGCCAGGTCTGGCCAATAGAGCGTTGCCAGGTCTGGCCAATAGTGCGTTGCCAGGTCTGGCCAATAGAGCGTTGCCAGGTCTGGACAATAGTGCGTTGCCAGGTCTGGCCAATAGAGCGTTGCCAGGTCTGGACAATAGTGCGTTGCCAGGTCTGGACAATAGTGCGTTGCCAGGTCTGGCCAATAGAGCGTTGCCAGGTCTGGACAATAGTGCGTTGCCAGGTCTGGACAATAGTGCGTTGCCAGGTCTGGACAATAGTGCGTTGCCAGGTCTGGCCAATAGAGCGTTGCCAGGTCTGGACAATAGTGCGTTGCCAGGTCTGGACAATAGTGCGTTGCCAGGTCTGGTCAATAGTGCATTGCCAGGTTTGGACAATAGTGCGTTGCCAGGTCTGGAAAATAGTGTGTTGCCGGGTCGGGACAATAGTGTGTTGCCAGATCTGGGAAATAGTGCGTTGCCAGATCTGGACAATAGTGTGTTGCCAGATCTGGGAAATAGTGTGTTGCCAGATCTGGAAAATAGTGCGTTGCCAGATCTGGACAATAGTGCGTTGCCAGATCTGGACAATAGTGTGTTGCCAGATCTGGGAAATAGTGCGTTGCCAGATCTGGACAATAGTGCGTTGCCAGATCTGGACAATAGTGCGTTGCCAGGTCTGACCAAAAGTGCGTTGCCAGGTCTGGCCAATAGAGCGTTGCCAGGTCTGGCCAATAGTGCGTTGCCAGGTCTGGCCAATAGTGCGTTGCCAGGTCTGGACAATAGTGCGTTGCCAGGTCTGGACAATAGTGCGTTGCCAGGTCTGGACAATAGAGTGTTGCCAGGTCTGGCCAATAGTGCGTTGCCAGGTCTGGCCAATAGAGCGTTGCCAGGTCTGGACAATAGTGCGTTGCCAGGTCTGGACAATAGTGCGTTGCCAGGTCTGGACAATAGTGCGTTGCCAGGTCTGGACAATAGTGCGTTGCCAGGTCTGGACAATAGTGCGTTGCCAGGTCTGGACAATAGTGCGTTGCCAGGTCTGGACAATAGTGCGTTGCCAGGTCTGGAAAATAGTGCGTTGCCAGGTGTAGACATAGAGGGCGGTACTATTGTTCTCCCTGATATTAACTTTGTGCTGAGGATCCAGCTCAAATGTTCCTCTCTGAAAACATGTTTTATCTGGGGCCTAATAATTAAATAAAAAGCTCCATTCACTGACTATAAACGATTACCAATGTGCTATTATGCTGTGGTCTGTGTGAACAGAATTTATAAAAAATAATGAAGTGTTTAAAAAATAAAAATAAATAAATCTCAGACACTTTTAAAAACGTTTAAACAGCCCCCAACATGCTGTGTGGTTTTGTGAGGTGCCCCCATATCTCATCGTATCTCATCAAGCCAGAGTTAAGTCAAGCTGGCCATGAAATAGCAGGAAATGATTTCTAAATGCATTTGACCATTTCTATGTGCTTTTTGCAGTTTCTCAGGCAGTTCTAGACGGAGAACAATAAAACTGGGGAAAAAAAGAGTTTAAATCAAGTAAGTCACGAAGACGGAGAGTAGGGTTGAGTGCTGCAAGCAGGACTCTTCAAGGAGCTGTGTGTCTCTCTAATACCACACTGCCTGTCTTTGTTGTCTTGAGTTCAGAAAACACACCGAGGGGACACATGGATAGGATAGATAGTGTCAACATGAGGAAGGGACATACTGTGGGAAGGGGACATAAGGAAGGGGACATAAGGAAGGGGACATAAGGAAGGGGACATAAGGAAGGGGACAGTTAGTGTCAACATGAAGAAGGGACATATTGTGGGAAGGGGACATTAGGAAGGGGACATTAGGAAGGGGACATAAGGAAGGGGACATTAGGAAGGGGACATAAGGAAGGGGACATTAGGAAGGGGACATAAGGAAGGGGACATAAGGAAGGGGACAGTTAGTGTCAACATGAAGAAGGGACATATTGTGGGAAGGGGACATTAGGAAGGGGACATTAGGAAGGGGACATAAGGAAGGGGACATTAGGAAGGGGACATTAGGAAGCACAGGGGAAATGTGTCGGGAGAAATCTAGATTGGAAAGAGCTTCTATGAAAATAACCCTGTGTGATGTCAGATAACAGTATTATCTATTCCCAGATATCGTGACGTGAAACTAATCAAAGCGTAAAGCGAATACAAAAAGCCGCGTTCCTGCAAACAATTCCACAACACACAAACAAGAGAAATCTTTTCCAAATCTAAATCGCTAAACAACATTATTATTTTTTTATTTTTTTATTTTTCTGCTCAAGTCATCTTTGTCCTGTTGGCTCCAGATAAGACATGTACTTTTGTCGATTCAGTTTGACGACTTAGAAGTAAAATGGAGTGCAACAACATAACGAAAAACACCCAAGCTAAACTAAACAGGGCCCCATTTGGCAGCAGAACGGTCTGAGATAAAACCAGCCCTGAGATAAGACCTTGACACAGAGAAACACTGCTCAGAGAATACGGTCCAAATGGCACCCTATTCTGTATACAGTGCACTACTTTAGACCAGGGCTTATAGGGACAGTGCACTACATAGGGAACGGGGTGCCATGGGCTCTGGCCTAAAATAGTGCACTATATAGGGAATAGGTTGCCATAGGGCTCTGGTCTAAAATAGTGCACTATATAGGGAATAGGTTGCCATAGGGCTCTGGTCTAAAATAGTGCACTATATATATAGGGAATAGGGTGCCATAGGGCTCTGGTCTAAAGTAGTGCACTATATAGGGAATAGGGTGCCTTTTAGGACGCATTGTAAGTCTGTGAATTCTCTAACTGTGTTTCTGGCCGTAATTAATTCCTTATGTGGTCCTGAAATACAGAATGTGGAGAAAGAAAAACTGTGGCTTGTTTATGGTCACTATATATTTATTATATTGATGGTCACTGTACTGCTCACTATACCTTATCCAACCTTTCAGTTCCACCACCCACACATGTGATGACATCACCTGGTTTCAATGATGTTTCTAGAGACAATATCTCTCTCATCATCACTCAATGCCTAGGTTTACCTCCACTGTATTCACATCCTACCATACCTTTGTCTGTACATTATGCCTTGAAGCTATTTTATTGCCCCCAGAAACCTCCTTTAACTCTCTGTTCCGGATGTCCTAGATGACCAATTCTCATAGCTTTTAGCCGTACCCTTATCCTACTCCTCCTCTGTTCCTCTGGTGATTTAGAGGTGAATCCAGGCCCTGCAGTGCCTTGCTCCACTCCTATTCCCCAGGTGCTCTCTTTTGATGACTTCTGTAACCGTAATAGCCTTGGTTTCATGCATGTTAAAATTAGAAGCCTCCTCCCTAAGTTTGTTTTATTCACTGATTTAGCACACTCTGCCAACCTGGATGTTCTAGCCGTGTCTGAATCCTGAAAGACCACCAAAAACTCTGACATTTTCATCCCTAACTACAACATTTTCAGACAAGATAGAACGCCCAAAAGGGGCGGTGTTGCAATCTACTGCAGAGATCTGTCCTACTATCCAGGTCTGTACCCAATCTACTGCAGAGATAGCCTGCCGAGTTCTGTCCTACTATCCAGGTCTGTACCCAATCTACTGCAGAGATAGCCTGCAGAGTTCTGTCCTACTATCCAGGTCTGTACCCAATCTACTGCAGAGATAGCCTGCCGAGTTCTGTCCTACTATCCAGGTCTGTACCCAATCTACTGCAGAGATAGCCTGCCGAGTTCTGTCCTACTATCCAGGTCTGTACCCAATCTACTGCAGAGATAGCCTGCCGAGTTCTGTCCTACTATCCAGGTCTGTACCCAATCTACTGCAGAGATAGCCTGCCAAGTTCTGTCCTACTATCCAGGTCTGTACCCAATCTACTGCAGAGATAGCCTGCAGAGTTCTGTCCTACTATCCAGGTCTGTACCCAATCTACTGCAGAGATAGCCTGCCGAGTTCTGTCCTACTATCCAGGTCTGTACCCAATCTACTGCAGAGATAGCCTGCCGAGTTCTGTCCTACTATCCAGGTCTGTACCCAATCTACTGCAGAGATAGCCTGCCGAGTTCTGTCATGCTATCCAGGTCTGTACCCAATCTACTGCAGAGACAGCCTGCAGAGTTCTGTCCTACTATCCAGGTCTGTACCCAATCTACTGCAGAGATAGCCTGCAGAGTTATGTCCTACTATCCAGGTCTGTACCCAATCTACTGCAGAGATAGCCTGCAGAGTTATGTCCTACTATCCAGGTCTGTACCCAATCTACTGCAGAGATAGCCTGCAGAGTTCTGTCCTACTATCCAGGTCTGTACCCAATCTACTGCAGAGATAGCCTGCCGAGTTCTGTCATGCTATCCAGGTCTGTACCCAATCTACTGCAGAGACAGCCTGCAGAGTTCTGTCCTGCTATCCAGGTCTGTACCCAATCTACTGCAGAGATAGCCTGCAGAGTTCTGTCCTACTATCCAGGTCTGTACCCAATCTACTGCAGAGATAGCCTGCAGAGTTCTGTCCTACTATCCAGGTCTGTACCCAATCTACTGCAGAGATAGCCTGCAGAGTTCTGTCCTACTATCCAGGTCTGTACCCAAACAATTTGAACTTCTACTTTTAAAAATCCACCTCTCTAAAAATAAGTCTCTCACAGTTGCCGTCTGCTCTAGACCACCCTCTGCCCCCAGCTGTGCTCTGGACACCATATGTGAACTGATTGCCCCCCATCTATCTTCAGAGCTCGTGCTGCTAGGCGACCTAAACTGGAACATGCTTAACACCCCAGCCATCCTACAATCTAAGCTTGATGCCCTCAATTTCACACAAATGATCAATGAACCTACCAGGTACCACCCCAATGCCGTAAACATGGGCACCCTCATAGATATCATCCTAACCAACTTGCCCTCTAAATACACCTCTGCTGTTTTCAACCAAGATCACTGCCTCATTGCCTGCATCCGTAATGGGTCAGCGGTCAAACGACCTCCACTCATCACTGTAAAACGCTCCCTGAAACACTTCAGCGAGCAGGCGTTTCTAATTGACCTGGCCGGGGTATCCTGGAAGGATATTGATCTCATCCCGTCAGTAGAGGATGCCTGATTATTTAAAAAAAAATTCCTTCCTCACCATCTTAAATAAGCATGCCCCATTCAAGAAATTTAGAACCAGGAACAGATATAGCCCTTGGTTCTCTCCAGACCTGACTGCCCTTAACCGACACAAAAATGTTCTATGGCGTTCTGCATTAGCATCGAACAGCCCCCGTGATATGCAACTTTTCAGGGAAGCTAGAAACCAATATACACAGGCCATGGAGAATAAGAGCACCTTCTCCCAGTTGCCCACTGCACTGAAGATAGGAAACACTGTCACCACTGATAAATCCACTATAATTGAGAATTTCAATAAGCATTTTTCTACAGCTGGCCATGCTTTCCACCTGGCTACCCCTACCCCGGTCAACAGCACTGCACCCCCCACAGCAACTCGCCCAAGCCTTCCCCATTTCTCCTTCTCCTAAATCCAGTCAGCTGATGTTCTGAAAGAGCTGCAAAATCTTGACCCCTACAAATCAGCCGGGCTAGACAATCTGGACCCTTTCTATCTAAAATTATCTGCTGAAATTGTTGCCACCCCTATTACTAGCCTGTTCAACCTCTCTTTCGTATCATCTGAGATTCCCAAAGATTGGAAAGCAGCTGCGGTCATCCCTCCTCTTCAAAGGGGGGACACTCTTGACCCAAACTGCTACAGACCTATATCTATCCTACCCTACCTTTCTAAAGTCTTGCAAAGCCAAGTTAACAAAAGATTACCGACCATTTCGAATCCCACCATACCTTCTCTGCTATGCAATCTGGTTTCAGAGCTGGTCATGTGTGCACCTCAGCCACCCTCAAGGTCCTAAACGATACCTTAACCGCCATCGATAAGAAACAATACTGTGCAGCCGTATTCATTGACCTGACCAAGGCTTTCGACTCTGTCAATTACCACATCCTCATTGGCAGACTCGACAGCCTTGGTTTCTCAAATGATTGCCTCGCCTGGTTCACCAACTACTTCTCTGATAGAGTTCAGTGTGTCAAATCGGAGGGTCTGTTGTCTTGGCCTCTGGCAGTCTCTATGGGGGTGCCACAGGGTTCAATTCTTGGACCGACTCTCTTCTATTGTAAAGTGACTGTTCTACTGGATGTCATAAGGTGAATGCACCAATTTGTAAGTCGCTCTGGATAAGAGCGTCTGCTAAATGACTTAAATGTAAATGTAAATGTTCTCTGTATATATTAATGATGTCGCTCTTGCTGCTGGTGAGTCTCTGATCCACCTCTACGCAGACGACACCATTCTGTATACTTCTGGGTCTTCTTTGGACACTGTGTTAACAACCCTCCAGGCGAGCTTCAATGCCATGCAACTCTCCTTCCGTGGCCTCCAATTGCTCTTAAATACAAGTAAAACTAAATGCATGCTCTTCAACCGATAGCTGCCTGCACCTGCCCGCCTGTCCAACATCACTACTCTGGACGGCTCTGACTTAAAATATGTGGACAACTACAAATACCTAGGTGTCTGGTTAGACTGTAAACTCTCCTTCCAGACTCACATCAAACATATCCAATCCAAAGTTAAATCTAGAATTTGCTTCCTAATTGCAACAAAGCCTCTTTCACTCATGGTGCCAAACATACCCTTGTAAAACTGACCATCCTACCAATCCTCGACACTGTCAATAAACAGTAAACAACACTGTCAATAAACAGTAAACAACACTGTCAATAAACAGTAAACAACACTGTCAATAAACAGTAAACAACACTGTAAATAAACAGTAAACAACACTGTCAATAAACAGTAAACAACACTGTAAATAAACAGTAAACACCACTGTAAATAAACAGTAAACAACACTGTCAATAAACAGTAAACACTGTAAATAAACAGTAAACAACACTGTCAATAAACAGTAAACACTGTAAATAAACAGTAAACAACACTGTCAATAAACAGTAAACACTGTAAATAAACAGTAAACAACACTGTCAATAAACAGTAAACACTGTAAATAAACAGTAAACAACACTGTAAATAAACAGTAAACAACACTGAACACTGTCTCTATTGCGACTAGGAAAGTATCTGAGCATTACTCTCCTCCCTTCTCAACTCTCCTCTCCTCCCTTCTCAACGCTCCTTTCTCCTCTCCTCTCCTCTCCTCTCCTCTCCTCTCCTCTCCTCTCCTCTCCTCTCCTCTTCTAGCCTCTCCTCTCAGACAGACAGGGTTAGGGTTAGGGCCACGTTGACAGACAGGGTTAGGGTTAGGGCCATGTTGACAGACAGGGTTAGGGTTAGGGCCATGTTGACAGACAGGGTTAGGGTTAGGGCCATGTTGACAGACAGGGTTAGGGTTAGGGCCATGTTGACAGACAGGGTTAGGGTTAGGGCCATGTTGACAGACAGGGTTAGGGCCATGTTGACAGACAGGGTTAGGGTTCGGGCCATGTTGACAGACAGGGTTAGGGTTAGGGCCATGTTGACAGACAGGGTTAGGGTTAGGGCCATGTTGACAGACATGGTTAGGGCCATGTTGACAGACAGGGTTAGGGTTAGGGCCATGTTGACAGACATGGTTAGGGCCATGTTGACAGACAGGGTTAGGGTTAGGGCCATGTTGACAGACAGGGTTAGGGTTAGGGCCATGTTGACAGACAGGGTTAGGGTTAGGGCCATGTTGACAGACAGGGTTAGGGCCATGTTGACAGACAGGGTTAGGGTTAGGGCCATGTTGACAGACAGGGTTAGGGTTAGGGCCATGTTGACAGACATGGTTAGGGCCATGTTGACAGACAGGGTTAGGGTTAGGGCCATGTTGACAGACAGGGTTAGGGCCATGTTGACAGACAGGGTTAGGGCCATGTTGACAGACAGGGTTAGGGTTAGGGCCATGTTGACAGAGAGGGTTAGGGTTAGGGCCATGTTGACAGACAGGGTTAGGGTTAGGGCCATGTTGACAGACATGGTTAGGGTTAGGGCCATGTTGACAGACATGGTTAGGGCCATGTTGACAGACAGGGTTAGGGTTAGGGCCATGTTGACAGACATGGTTAGGGCCATGTTGACAGACAGGGTTAGGGTTAGGGCCATGTTGACAGACAGGGTTAGGGTAAGGGCCATGTTGACAGACAGGGTTAGGGTTAGGGCCATGTTGACAGACAGGGTTAGGGTTCGGGCCATGTTGACAGACAGGGTTAGGGTTCGGGCCATGTTGACAGACAGGGTTAGGGTAAGGGCCATGTTGACAGACAGGGTTAGGGTAAGGGCCATGTTGACAGACAGGGTTAGGGTTAGGGCCATGTTGACAGACAGGGTTAGGGTTAGGGCCATGTTGACAGACAGGCTTAGGGTTCGGGCCATGTTAACAGAGAGGGTTAGGGTTAGGGCCATGTTGACAGACAGGGTTAGGGCCATGTTGACAGACAGGGTAAGGGCCATGTTGACAGACAGGGTTAGGGTTAGGGCCATGTTGACAGACAGGGTTAGGGCCATGTTGACAGACAGGGTTAGGGCCATGTTGACAGACAGGGTTAGGGTTAGGGCCATGTTAACAGACAGGGTTAGGGTTAGGGCCACGTTGACAGACAGGGTTAGGGCCATGTTGACAGACAGGGTTAGGGTTAGGGCCATGTTGACAGACAGGGTTAGGGTTAGGGCCATGTTGACAGACAGGGTTAGGGTTAGGGCCACGTTGACAGACAGGGTTAGGGCCATGTTGACAGACAGGGTTAGGGTTAGGGCCATGTTGACAGACAGGGTTAGGGTTAGGGCCATGTTGACAGACAGGGTTAGGGTTAGGGCCATGTTGACAGACAGGGTTAGGGTTAGGGCCATGTTGACAGACAGGGTTAGGGTTAGGGCCATGTTGACAGACAGGGTTAGGGTTAGGGCCATGTTAACAGAGAGGGTTAGGGTTAGGGCCATGTTGACAGACAGGGTTAGGGTTAGGGCCATGTTGACAGACAGGGTTAGGGCCATGTTGACAGACAGGGTTAGGGTTAGGGCCATGTTGACAGACAGGGTTAGGGTTAGGGCCATGTTGACAGACAGGGTTAGGGTTAGGGCCATGTTGACAGACAGGGTTAGGGTTAGGGCCATGTTGACAGACAGGGTTAGGGCCATGTTGACAGACAGGGTTAGGGTTAGGGCCATGTTGACAGACAGGGTTAGGGCCATGTTGACAGACAGGGTTAGGGCCATGTTGACAGACAGGGTTAGGGCCATGTTGACAGACAGGGTTAGGGTTAGGGCCATGTTGACAGACAGGGTTAGGGCCATGTTGACAGACAGGGTTAGGGCCATGTTGACAGACAGGGTTAGGGTTAGGGCCATGTTGACAGACAGGGTTGGTAGTTGTTTAAATAGAACCACCTGTTGGGCCGTCAGGGGAACACGTTGTCTGTACTGGACCCCTGGAACTGATCATCCTCAGCATTACCACACAAACACACACACACACACACACACACACACACACACACACACACACACACACACACACACACACACACACACACACACACACACACACACACACACACACACACACACACACACCCTTTTCAAGGTCATGCATCTGTGCTGATGAGTGGAGGGAGTATTGTCTTTGAGTGATTTGAACCCCCTCTGTAAAACGCTTCATGAAATTCAAACTCATATTTAAAGAGATTTAATTTAAAATTGTTACTGTTTTTTTCACTGAAAAGCAGATGTTTTATATTTAGTGAAACACATGAATTCGGTCTTTCACTTTTGACAGTTCGTTGCAAAAGTTTGGTATTTTAGTAGTAAAGCCCTTTCAGCCCATAGCAGTTCAATTCTACCGTTGAAATCGGGACGTAGACGCACCTCAAGTTACTCTACATCATCTCAATGGACGGGTTCATTATGAAACTATTCACCTATGAACATGCCTCTGGTTTACTGTGTGGCCTCCAGCCCCGCCTCCAGCCCCGCCTCCAGCCCCGCCTCCAGCCCCGCCTCCAGAAACACCCACCAGCATGTTGTTCTTGGGGGAGCAGCTGTCTGGCTCCATGGTCATCACCCTGACAGAGTACCCATGAGACTCTGCTGCCCAGGAGCGGTCCAGGTCCACCAGGCCCATGCACTGTTTACCTGGAGGAGAGGGGTCAAAGAGCACAGTGATGATGTCACTGATAGAACAATAATGGAGTTAATTTATATTCCACACACTGGCAACTAAGAGGTGAATTGCAGTGCAGAGATACAGTATTTCACAAAACTATTTAGGTAACAGGGATCATCGATTAAGGGGCATTGGGCCAGTAACCTGAAAGGTTGCTGGATCGAATCCCCGAGCTGACAAGGTAAAAATCTGTCGTTCTGCCCCTGAACAAGGCAGTTAACCTCACTGTTCCCCGGTAAGGCCGTCATTGTAAATGAGAAGTTGTTCTTCATTTAACTTAAATATAAATAATCCAGGAAGGGACTGAACGTCTCTCGTCTGGGTACCAGCCTTTTTAACCATTTACCTTTGATCTTCGGATGTTTTCACTCACGAGACTCCCAGTTACACTGCAAATGTTCCTTTTGTTCCATAAAGATTATTTTCATACCCAAAATACCTCAGTTTTTTGGTCACGTTATGCTGAGAAATCCACCGGAAATAGCGGTCACGACAACGCCGGGAAAAAAATGGTAAATTATAAAAACAAATCCAAATTATATCCATAATATCGACAGAAACATGGCAAACATTTTTTATAATCAATCCTCAAGGTGTTTTTCAAATATCTATTCGATAATATATCAACTGGGACAATTGGCTTTTCAGTAGGACTGAGAGGAAAAATGACTACCTCTGTCTTTTATGCAAGAATCACTCTGAGAGCCCTCAGCTGGCCACTTATGCAATGTGGTCGTTTACGCTCATGCTTCAACATAAAGGCGTGAAACTACGTCTGAAGGCTGTAGACACCTTAGGGAATACATAGAAAAAGGAATCTGGTTGATTTCCCTTTCATTGGCCAATAGGGATGCATAGGAACACAACGGTTTCAAAAGAAGAGGCACTTCCTGATTGGATTTTCCTCAGGGTTTCGCCTGCAATATCAGTTCTGTTATACTCACAGACAATATTTTGACAGTTTTGGAAACTTCAGAGTGTTTTCTATCCTAAGCTGTAGTCCTGAGAAATAGACTGTTTGTTTACTTTGGGAACGTTATCTTATAAAAAATAAAAAATAAAAAATAAATAGTTCCCCCTCCATGTCATTAATCTCAACATTTAATATGCAGCTGCATTTACAGCGTAGATGCTCATTGGTTGTTGGAAATATATATATATATATAGTTGAAGTTGGAAGTTTACATACACTTTGTTGGAGTCATTAAAACACGTTTTCAACCACTCCACAAATGTCTTGTTAACAAACTAAAATTTTGGCAAGTCGGTTAGGACATCTACTTTGTGCATGACGCAAGTCATTTTTACAACAATTGTTTACAGACAGATTATTTCACTTATAATTCACTGGATCACAATTCCAGTGGGTCAGAAGTTTACACACACTAATTTGACTGTGTCTTTAAACAGCTTGGAAAATTCCAGAAAATGATGTCATGGATTTAGAAGCTTCTGATAGGCTAAGTGACATCATTTAGGTCAATTGGAGGTGTACCTGTGGATGTATTTCAAGGTATACCTTCAAACTCAGTGCATCTTTAATTGGCATCATGGGAAAATCTAAATAAATCAGCCAAGGCCTCAGAAAAAACATTGTAGACCTCCACAAGTCAGGTTCATCCTTGGGAGCAATTTCTAAACACCTGAAGGTACCACGTTCATCTTTACAAACAATAGTATGCAAGTATAATTACTTAAAAATCATACAATGTGATTTTCTGGATTTCTGTTTTAGATTCCGTCTCTTTACAGTTGATGTGTACCTATGATAAAAATTACAGACCTCTACATGCTTTGTAAGTAGGAAAACCTGCAAAATCGGCAGTGTATCAAATACTTGTTCTCCACACTGTATGCGTGTGTTTCCTAATATATATATATATATATTTTACATGTATTTATCCCCTTATTTTTGGCACTAAACTATCTCCATATATACTTCCATTCATTTTTTTCAACTGGTAACAGGGGGACCTTCAGACGAGTCTTGTCCTGTGGGCGTCTCAGAGGAAAACAACATGTTTGTGACATGTTAGTGTCTAACTGTTCAGACGCTACAGACGGAAGTGGGCAGATCGGCTGTACCGACTTCAGACGAGTCCCAAGGCAGTTGTGGGGGTCGTAGAGCAAAACGGACACCATCGTGTCGGTGAGAGAGACTCATTTTTCCGTAGAGGGCTCATAATAGATGGTAATAATGATGCTAATAATAATAGATCCTGGATCATAATAGGTTGTAGCCTGACTGTTCGGAAGCTGCAGACGACTTTATGAAAAAATACCGATTTTCGGCATGCCTCATGGTCAGACAAACACCACTCTATCTCTGTCACCTTTCACTGCACTACACACCCCCCCACACACTTTCTGGTGCAGTGGATTGAGATGCATCCAACGCCCCCCCACAGATATCTCTAGCTTATTAAACAGGCAGATTTTTTATGGGGATTTTTAAAATGATGCTAATTAGAGTTCTGCGGGGACACAGACATTCGACCTTTGTTAACCTGGTAGGGTTTAAGTAAGTGTAGGGTTTAGGTAAGGGTTAAGGTTAAGGTTAAGGTAAGGGTTGGATAGGGTTAAGGTTAAGGTAAGGGTTAAGGTAAGGGTAGGGTTTAGGTTAAGGTAAGGGTAGGGTTTAGGTTAAGGTAAGGGTTTAGGATAAGGTAAGGTTAGGGTTTAGGTTAAGGTAAAGGTTAAGGTAAGGGCAGGGTTAAGGTAAGATTAAGGTAAGTGTAGGGATTAGGTTTAGGTAAGGGTTAAGGTTAAGGTAGGGTTAAGGTAAGGGTAGGGTTTAGGTTAAGGTAAGAGTTAAGGTTAAGGTAAGGGTAGGGTTTAGGTTAAGGATGTCCCACTGCCAATTTGAAAATATCTGTTTTTAAACCTTTGATAATATCAACAGGTAGAACGTTCTAACTTTCATCAACAAAATGTAGTAATGTGGCATTTTTGTGCCACACCTGGTATTGAGATCATGAAAATGTGGTTTAAATGTGATGGAATTGTTCTTTAACATTACAGGGGGAATATTTACATAAAGCAACGGAATATCTAGAATTAGAACAATATTCAAAATTCTAAAACTTGGATCAGACAACTAACAGCTTTAACTTCTGATCTTAGATCAGAGGCAACGAAGTTGGTCCAACTCTCTAAATGCATGTCTCTGCAGACAACTAACATGTAGCTTTTAACTTCTGATCTTAGATCAGAGGGAACGAAGTTGGTCCAACTCTCTAAATGCATGTCTCTGCAGACAACTAACATGTAGCTTTAACTTCTGATCTTAGATCAGAGGGAACGAAGTTGGTCCAACTCTCTAAATGCATGTCTCTGCAGACAACTAACATGTAGCTTTAACTTCTGATCTTAGATCAGAGGGAACGAAGTTGGTCCAACTCTCTAAATGCATGTCTCTGCAGACAACTAACATGTAGCTTTAACTTCTGATCTTAGATCAGAAGGAAGGCTTTAATATGGCACTACTCTTTCATGTGTGTGTATGGGGGGGTGAGCGAAAACATACCTGCTCATGTTTAAAAATGCTGTGTGTGTGTGTGTGTGTGTGTGTGTGTGTGTGTGTGTGTGTGTGTGTGTGTGTGTCTGTGTGTGTCTGTGTGTGTCTGTGTGTCTGTGTGTGTGTGTGTGTGTGTGTGTGTGCATTCTGCCACAGATCAATCTGTGTTTGAACGGTGATTCATTAAAAGCTGATAAAACCACAAAGCCAGTCTGCAGGAAATGACTGTCACCCTCACAGGTTTAGCGTTCTAGGGTGTCAGGCAGGCAGAGGGATTCAGGAGCGTGATGACTAAGGCCATTTATTAAGCCATGTTTAATGTGTGGCAGATGGAGAGAGAAAGAAGGAGAAGGGAAGGGGTTGCAAAATAGGCTGTTAAGAGAGAGAGAAAAGAGAGAGAGAGAGAAAAGAGAGAGAGAGAAAAGAGAGAGAGAGAGAGAAAAGAGAGAGAAAAGAGAGAGAGAGAAAAGAGAGAGAGAGAGAGAGAGAGAGAGAGAGAGAGAGAGAGAGAGAGAGAAAAGAGAGAGAGAAAAGAGAGAGAGAGAGAGAAAAGAGAGAGAGAGAGAGAAAAGAGAGAGAGAGAGAGAAAGGCGAGAGAGAGGGAGAGAGAGAGAGAGGGAGAAAGGAGAGAGAAAGGAGAGAGGAAGCAGAGAGTAAGGAGAAAGGAAGGAGAGAGAGAAAGGAGAGAGGAAGCAGAGAGGAAGGAGAGAGGAAGGAGAAAGAAAGGAGAGAGGAAGGGGAGAGGAAGGAGAGAGGAAGGAGAGAGGAAGGGGACAGGAAGGGGAGAGGAAGGAGAGAGGAAGGAGAGAGGAAGGAGAGAGGAAGGGGAGAGGAAGGAGAGAGGAAGGAGAGAGGAAGGGGACAGGAAGCAGAGAGTAAGGAGAGAGGAAGGGGACAGGAATGGGACAGGAAGGGGACAGGAAGGGGAGAGGAAGGGGAGAGGAAGGAGAGAGGAAGGAGAGAGGAAGAAGGAGAAGGGAAGGGGTTGCAAAGTAGGCTGTTAAGCGAGAAAGGAGAAAGGAGAGAGGAAGAGAGAGAAAGGAGAGAGGAAGAGAGAAAGGCTGCTACTATGTCTTGTAAAAATCCCCTGCGGTCTTTATTGGGCTACAATAATCACCCAACAGCTGAACAGTGTTTTAAGATTAGAGTTGACTGGTCACGTGTACAGGGTTGCAGATGTAATTACAGGGTACAATGAAATTCTTGACCTCCGAGCTCCAACATGCAGGACAAAGTGAAATAAAACAAAAATAGATAATAATTATAATATATAATATAGAAGGTTGTCCTGCAATGCGTGTGTGTGTGTCTGAGACCCCATGATACCTCCTGATACTTCCTGATACTTCCTGATACTTCCTGATACTTCCTGATACTTCCTGATACCTCCTGATACCTCCTGATACTTCCTGATACTTCCTGATACCTCCTGATACTTCCTGATACCTCCTGATACTTCCTGATACCTCCTGATACTTCCTGATACCTCCTGATACTTCCTGATACTTCCTGATACCTCCTGATACTTCCTGATACTTCCTGATACCTCCTGATACTTCCTGATACTTCCTGATACTTCCTGATACCTCCTGATACCTCCTGATACTTCCTGATACTTCCTGATACTTCCTGATACTTCCTGATACCTCCTGATACTTCCTGATACTTCCTGATACTTCCTGATACCTCCTGATACCTCCTGATACTTCCTGATACTTCCTGATACTTTCTGATACTTCCTGATACCTCCTGATACCTCCTGATACTTCCTGATACTTCCTGATACTTCCTGATACCTCCTGATACCTCCTGATACCTCCTGATACTTCCTGATACTTCCTGATACTTCCTGATACCTCCTGATACCTCCTGATACTTCCTGATACTTCCTGATACTTCCTGATACTTCCTGATACTTCCTGATACTTCCTGATACTTCCTGATACTTCCTGATACTTCCTGATACTTCCTGATACCTCCTGATACCTCCTGATACTTCCTGATACTTCCTGATACCTCCTGATACTTCCTGATACTTCCCGATACTTCCTGATACCTCCTGATACTTCCTGATACTTCCTGATACTTCCTGATACTTTCTGAGACCTCCTGATACCCCCTGAGACCTCTTGCAGTGTTAATAGGTTGTTGAGGATCCTCTACATCTCCTCTATAGTTACCCCTCATGGCACCCATATGTCACACACACACACATACACGCACGCACGCACGCACACGCACACACAGACCCCACCGCAAGCTCACACACACGCACACACAGACCCCACCGCAAGCTCACACACACGCACACACAGACCCCACCGCAAGCTCACACACACGCACACACAGACCCCACCGCAAGCTCACACACACGCACACACAGACCCCACCGCAAGCTCACACACACGCACCTACCTCCGTGCCCCACATGGCGCCCATATTTCCCCCTTTAAACACACAGAGAGCACAATAGGCTCATGTGTGTGTAATGTGTGTGTAATGTGTGTGTGTGTGTGTGTGTGTGTGTGTGTGTGTGTGTGTGTGTGTGTGTGTGTGTGTGTGTGTGATGATGATTCTCCTGATCCATTCTTAATGTAGAACCATCAACCTATATTTTGAACCTACTGTATATTATACCTCATCTTGGTACACCACACATACAGATAATTGTAAGGTCCCTCAGTCAAGCAGTGGATTTCAAACACAGATTCAACCACAAAGACCAGGGAGGTTTTCCGATGCCTCACAAAGAAGGGCTCCTATTGGTAGATGGATAAAAATAAATAAAAAAGCAGACATTGAATATCCCTTTGAACACGATGAAGTTATTCATTACACTTTGGATGATGTATCAATACAACCAGTCACTATAAAGATACAGGTGTCCGTCCTAACTGAGTTGCCGAAGAGCAAGGAAACCACTTCACCATGAGGCCAAAACAGTTACAGATGTTTAAAGGCAGTGATAGAAGAAAACAAGGTATTCAAGTATAAATTACTACAGTTACCATAGATTACCTGTTAATTCAGGCTGCAACAACAAAATGTGGATTAAGTCAAGGGGTATAAATACTTTCTAAAGGCATTGTACATGGAGTATCAGGTAACTAAGGCAGCTACAGTATGTACATATAGGTAGGGGTAAAGTGACTAGGCAATATTATATTCTAAATGTGCACCAGTCTTGGTTTTAGACCGTTTCAGCCGCTACTCTTGTTTTAGATGTGTTCAATTGAAAGAAATAAAAAACGTTGTGCTGCCATTTTCTTTT
>NC_068426.1:3833063-3855563 GCF_023373465.1 Oncorhynchus keta
TTTTTAGCCAAATCCTAATTGGTATGTTGAATTTTATGTTCCTTTTGATGGCATAGAATGCCCTTCTTGCCTTGTCTCTCAGATTGTTCACAGCTTTGTGGAAGTTACCTGTGGCGCTGATGTTTAGGCCAAGGTATGTATAGTTTTTTGTGTGCTCTAGGGCAACAGTGTCTAGATGGAATTTGTATTTGTGGTCCTGGTGACTGGACCTTTTTTGGAGCACCATTATTTTGGTCTTACTGAGATTTACTGTCAGGGCCCAGGTCTGACAGAATCTGTGCAGAAGATCTAGGTGCTGCTGTAGGCAGAAGCACCAGATCATCAGCAAACAGCAGACATTTGACTTCGGATTCTAGTAGGGTGAGGCCGGGTGCTGCAGACTTTTTTCTAGTGCCCGCATCAATTCGTTGATATATATGTTGAAGAGGGTGGGGCTTAAGCTGCATCCCTGTCTCACCCCACGACCCTGTGTGAAGAAATGTGTTTGTGTACATGGATTTTACATGGATTTTTTTTTTTGTGTACATGGATTTTATAATGTCGTATGTTTTACCCCCAACATCACTTTCCATCAGTTTGTATAGCAGACCCTCATGCCAAATTGAGTCGAAGGCTTTTTTGAAATCAACAAAGCATGAGAAGACTTTGCCTTTGTTTTGGTTTGTTTGGTTGTCAATTAGGGTGTGCAGGGCGAATACATGGTCTGTTGTACGGTAATTTGGTAAAAGCCAATTTGACATTTGCTCAGTACATAGTTTTCATTGAGGAAATGTACGAGTCTGATGTTAATGATAATGCAGAGGATTTTCCCAAGGTTACTGTTGACGCATATTCTACGGTAGTTATTGGGGTCAAATTTGTCTCCACTTTTGTGGATTGGGCTGATCAGTCCTTGGTTCCAAATATTGGGGAAGATGCCAGAGCTAAGGATGATGTTAAAGAGTTTTAGTATAGCCAATTGGAATTTGTTGTCTGTATATTTGATCATTTCATTGAGGATACCATCAACACCACAGGCCTTTTTGGGTTGGAGGGTTTTTTATTTTGTCCTGTAACTCATTCAATGTAATTGGAGAATCCAGTGGGTTCTGGTCTTTAATAGTTGATTCTAAGATCTGTATTTGATCATGTATATGTTTTTGCTCTTTATTTTTTGTTATAGAGCCAAAAAGATTGGAATAGTGGTTTACCCATACATCTCCATTTTGGATAGATAACTCTTTGTGTTGTTGTTTGTTTAGTGTTTTCCAATTTTCCCAGAAGTTGTTAGAGTCTATGGATTCTTCAATTACATTGATCTGATTTCTAACGTGCCGTTCCTTCTTTTTCCGTAGTGTATGTCTATATTGTTTTAGTGATTCACCATAGTGAAGGCGTAGACTCAGGTTTTCCGGGTCTCTATGTTTTTGGTTGGACAGGTTTCTCAATTTCTTTCTGAGATTTTTGCATTCTTCATCAAATCATTTGTCATTATTGTTAATTTTCTTCGGTTTTCTATTTGAGATTTTTTAGATTTGATAGGGAAGCTGAGAGGTCAAATATACTGTTAAGATTTTCTACTGCCAAGTTTACACCTTCACTATTACAGTTGAACGTTTTACCAGGAAATTGTCTAAAAGGGATTGAATTTGTTGTTGCCTAATTGTTTTTTGGTAGGTTTCCAAACTGCATTCCTTCCATCTATAGCATTTCTTAATGTTACTCAGGTCCTTTGGCTTTGATGCCTCATGATTGAGTATTGCTCTGTTTAAGTAGACTGTGATGTTGCTGTGGTCTGATAGGGGTGTTAGTGGACTGACTGTGAACGCTCTGAGAGACTCTGGGTTGAGGTCAGTGATAAAGTAGTCTACAGTACTACTGCCAAGAGATGAGCTATAGGTGTACCTACCATAGGAGTCCCCTCGAAGCCCCTCGAAGCCTACCATTGACTATGTACATACCCAGCGTGCGACAGAGCTTCAGGAGTTGTGACCCGTTTTTGTTGGTTGTGTTGTCATAGTTGTGCCTCTCTCTCTCTCTCTCTCTCTCTCTCTGACCTCAACCCCGGCCCACACACCCTGCCCGCCGTCTCCCTCCCTCAGACAGTCACATCTAATCTGTATCTGCCTCAGAGCTCGCTGTGTTTATTATTCCTTGACCAGGGCCTTCCAGTCTCTCCATGGTAACCCTGTGTATCCTGTGTGTGTGTGTATCCTGGTAATTACCTCCTAATCTATAGTCCAATATGAAGTCTAAAATAGTACTTCTATGATTACAGAGGGCAGAGCAGACAGCTGTGGCTACTGTGATGTGGAGGACTGGCCGTACGCTAAGCACTACAGCAGACCTGGTGGGGGTCACACACACGCACGCACACACACACACACACACACACGGTTGTCCGCAGACATAGAGAGACACGTGCACAGGCCATCACAGAGAGGAGTGTGTGTGTGTGTGTGTGTGTGTGTGTGTGTGTGTGTGTGTGTGTGTGTGTGTGTGTGTGTGTGTGTGTGTGTGTGTGTGTGTGTGTGTGTGTGTGTGTGTGTGTGTGTCAGCCTTCTGCAGTAGTTGAGTAATGACTGACTGTGCTTCATGATTTGTGGAAAATGTTGGAAGGAAATGGTGGTTGAATCAGGCACCACCTAAACCCCCTCACCCCTTCCCCATACCCCCTAACTCCCTGACCCTAAACCCCCTCACCCCTTCCCCATACCCCTTAACTCTCTGACCCTAAACCCCCTCACCCCTTACCCCTAACCCCTAACTCTCTCCCCCTCTACCCTTCCCACTCACCCCTAACTCTCTCCACCTAAACCCCCTCACCCCTTCCCCATACCCCCTAACTCAAATATAATGGTTTCCTTTATAAAGTCTGTAGACCGTACCAATATGTGCATCCCAGATGGCACTCTGTCCCCTGCAGGGTTGGGCTCAAGGCTGTCAAGGCAGGAAGTAAACATACATTTCAATTATTAATAAAGGGCATTTTCAATGGCTTCTCAATAAACTGAAAAGGATGAAGTCATTTATGTCAAATTTAATTTAAAAATCACTTCCTGAATTGATGAAAGTGTGTGTCAGTGTGTCAGCTGGAGCCATGCCAGTCTTACCTGGTGTGTCAGCTGGAGCCATGCCAGTCTTACCTGGTGTGTCAGCTAGAGCCATGCCAGTCTTACCTGGTGTGTCAGCTGGAGCCATGCCAGTCTTACCTGGTGTGTCAGCTAGAGCCATGCCAGTCTTACCTGGTGTGTCAGCTGGAGCCATGCCAGTCTTACCTGGTGTGTCAGCTAGAGCCATGCCAGTCTTACCAGGTGTGTCAGCTAGAGCCATGCCAGTCTTACCTGGTGTGTCAGCTGGAGCCATGCCAGTCTTACCTGGTGTGTCAGCTGGAGCCATGCCAGTCTTACCTGGTGTGTCAGCTGGAGCCATGCCAGTCTTACCTGGTGTGTCAGCTAGAGCCATGCCAGTCTTACCTGGTGTGTCAGCTGGAGCCATGCCAGTCTTACCTGGTGTGTCAGCTAGAGCCATGCCAGTCTTACCTGGTGTGTCAGCTAGAGCCATGCCAGTCTTACCTGGTGTGTCAGCTAGAGCCATGCCAGTCTTACCTGGTGTGTCAGCTAGAGCCATGCCAGTCTTACCTGGTGTGTCAGCTAGAGCCATGCCAGTCTTACCTGGTGTGTCAGCTAGAGCCATGCCAGTCTTACCTGGTGTGTCAGCTAGAGCCATGCCAGTCTTACCTGGTGTGTCAGCTAGAGCCATGCCAGTCTTACCTGGTGTGTCAGCTGGAGCCATGCCTGTCTTACCTGGTGTGCCAGCTAGAGACATGCCAGTCTTACCTGGTGTGCCAACTAGAGCCAGGAGCCTTACCTGGTGTGCCAGCTAGAACCATGAGCCTTACCTGGTCTGCCAGCTAGAACCATGAGTCTTACCTGGTGTGCCAGCTAGAGCCATGCCAGTCTTACCTGGTGTGCCAGCTAGAGCCATGCCAGTCTTACCTGGTGTGTCAGCTAGAGCCATGCCAGTCTTACCTGGTGTGTCAGCTAGAGCCATGCCAGTCTTACCTGGTGTGTCAGCTGGAGCCATGCCAGTCTTACCCGGTGTGTCAGCTGGAGCCATGCCAGTCTTACCTGGTGTGTCAGCTGGAGCCATGCCAGTCTTACCTGGTGTGTCAGCTAGAGCCATGCCAGTCTTACCTGGTGTGTCAGCTAGAGCCATGCCAGTCTTACCTGGTGTGTCAGCTGGAGCCATGCCAGTCTTACCTGGTGTGTCAGCTAGAGCCATGCCAGTCTTACCTGGTGTGTCAGCTAGAGCCATGCCAGTCTTACCTGGTGTGTCAGCTAGAGCCATGCCAGTCTTACCTGGTGTGTCAGCTAGAGCCATGCCAGTCTTACCTGGTGTGTCAGCTAGAGCCATGCCAGTCTTACCTGGTGTGTCAGCTAGAGCCATGCCAGTCTTACCTGGTGTGTCAGCTAGAGCCATGCCAGTCTTACCTGGTGTGTCAGCTAGAGCCATGCCAGTCTTACCTGGTGTGTCAGCTGGAGCCATGCCTGTCTTACCTGGTGTGCCAACTAGAGCCAGGAGCCTTACCTGGTGTGCCAGCTAGAACCATGAGCCTTACCTGGTGTGCCAGCTAGAACCATGAGTCTTACCTGGTGTGCCAGCTAGAGCCATGCCAGTCTTACCTGGTGTGCCAGCTAGAGACATGCCAGTCTTACCTGGTGTGCCAGCTAGAGCCATGCCAGTCTTACCTGGTGTGCCAGCTAGAGACATGCCAGTCTTACCTGGTGTGCCAGCTAGAGCCATGCCAGTCTTACCTGGTGTGCCAGCTAGAGACATGCCAGTCTTACCTGGTGTGCCAGCTAGAACCATGCCAGTCTTACCTGGTGTGCCAGCTAGAACCATGAGTCTTACCTGGTGTGCCAGCTAGAGCCATGCCAGTCTTACCTGGTGTGCCAGCTAGAATCATGCCACTCTTACCTGGTGTGTCAGCTGGAGCCATGCCAGTCATACCTGGTGTGCCAGCTAGAACCATACAAGTCTTACCTGTTGTGCCAGCTACAGACATGCCAGTCTTACCTGGTGTGCCAGCTAGAACCATGAGTCTTACCTGGTGTGCCAGCTAGAACCATGAGTCTTACCTGGTGTGCCAGCTAGAACCATGCCAGTCTTACCTGGTGTGCCAGCTAGAACCATGCCAGTCTTACCTGTCCTATGGTTTTTGCATTTTTTAGTGGAGGAAACGCTTGATTATAGTAGGGATTGATTGGAGCTCAATGTTAAATTCAAATCTCCCTACCCTCAAATCTAAGCAAATATGACACCAATGTCAATGGAACTTCACAAATCAATTTGATTGGAGGGAGACAACACTCCCCCTGCCTCTCATTTTACCGATAAACCGCATACCGTATTTTTAACAATGTCATTAGCATTGAGAAAGAAAAAAACCTTCTTAGCTCAATAAGAATGAGACTACGTCGATCCATGAAGTGATCAATAGACTAGCCACCTTTTGGACTGAATAAGTTAGTAGGAGCAACAGTTTTGATTAGCATTTCTGACCATGCTAATATCTTTTCAACCAAATCTCAGAGTTCTAACACCGGGGCAAGCAACTTGGTTGGATGAGAAGCAAGCTACAAGCAAAGGAAGTTAGCTTGATAAATACATTTTGCTATGGAAGGTTTTCATATGGCTGAAGCCAGCGAACGTCCTTGGCTACTATTATTGCCAGTTAGCGAGCCAACTAGCCTGTAGCTACAAGCCAACGAGATTGTATGTAGCGGTATAGATTGTATACATACACTGAATGTTCAATCTAAACCCTGCCAATGCAAATATTACATTGGCTGTGCATTGCAGTGAGCATACACATGGTTCCTCTCCAATGGTTCCTCTCCTCAGTGGAAAACCAATGGTTCCTCTCCAATGGTTCCTCTCCTCAGTGGAAAACCAATGGTTCCTCTCGTCAGGATAACACCAATGGTTCCTCTCCTCAGGATAACACCAATGGTTCCTCTCCTCAGGATAACACCAATGGTTCCTCTCCTCAGGGGAACACCAATGGTTCCTCTCCTCAGGATAACACCAATGGTTCCTCTCGTCAGGATAACATCAATGGTTCCTCTCGTCAGGATAACACCAATGGTTCCTCTCCTCAGGGGAACACCAATGGTTCCTCTCCTCAGGGGAACACCAATGGTTCCTCTCCTCAGGATAACACCAATGGTTCCTCTCCTCAGGATAACACCAATGGTTCCTCTCCTCAGGATAACACCAATGGTTCCTCTCCTCAGGATAACACCAATGGATCACAGACATTTCACATTTTTTCGCCATAGCTCTGAACTAACAATTCATTTGGACATTTTTAGTAATTTAGCATTAGCATAACACATGTATGCAGAGCGACTTACACTTCAGTGCATTCATCTTAAGATAGCTAGGTGAGGTTCAAGAGCTTGATAATTAGTTGATAAGTTGAATTGGGGCTCCCGAGTGGCGCAGTCATCTAAGGCACTGAATCTCAGTGCTAGAGGCATCACTACAGACCCTGGCTTGATTCCAGGCTGTATCACAGCTGGCCGAGTCCCATAGGGCGGCGCAAAATTTGCTCAGCGTCATTCCGGGTTTGGCCGGGGGTAGGCCGTCATAGTAAATAAAAATGTGTTATTTTACTGACTTGCCTAGTTAAACAAAGGATAAATTAAATTGAGAAAAAAAAACAGGTTTCCTAGCTCTGGAATACATGGGATAGGGACCAGACCATAACCAAACATAAACTTCTGTGATTGGTTTAGATTTCAACGTCTTTGGATGAGAGTCTCTAAAACACGACACTTCGATACAGCTACAACATTTTTCATAGCATTTCAGGATAATTCAATTAGCAGGTTAGAATAATTAGGTTAGGGTTAGACAAAAAAAATGCTCTCCTAACCTCCCACAAAAAAAAAGTGTCTTGTATCAAAGTGGCATGTTTTTATGGAGTCCCATCCGTCGACATTGAAATCCAGGCCGGTCAGGACAGGACCAAGGGAAAATATGTCCAAAAGGCATCGGCATCTTCAGTGGGAAGAAGCCGTCAACATGTCGAAGACTGGAGGTGGGTCTTGGTGAACTCACCCGGATTTGGAGGGGACCTCTTTCCACTCACTCGGCCTACTTATTCAATACTTGGAGAGTCACTCACAGGGAACCGGTATGTGCTAAATGTAAAACAGCTGTAGATATATATGACCTCCCCGCACACCAACCCTCTTTAAAAGGGGGATCCATATGTTTTGCATAAATACAAATAGCCATGTCTATGAGGTAATAGCCAGGGCCCGGTTTCCCGACAGCAATGGAACTTAAGCTTGCGAGTGTATTAACGATGCATCGTTTCTATCGAGCCCGAAGAACTCCCATGTGTTTCCCAAAACACCACGTATGGAGAACTTTGAATAAGTGTGTCGTTGGAGCGTGTGTCGATACTGAAAAAATAGAACTCAATTGATTGAACATGACATTTATTTCAATAGGATGTAAAACCATGGCCAGTTTATTAGGTACACCCGTCTAGTACTGGTTCGGACCCCCCCTTTGCCTCCAGAACAGCCTGAATTCTTCAGGGCATGGAATTTTTGGTCAATTGATATCAAGGGAAACACCCTTCAACATTACACCAACGCCACTAGCCTGGCAGAACACCAGGCAGAATGGACTCACGCTGCTTACCTCCAAATCCCATGTCTGCTATTAGCATGACGCAACAAGAACCAGGATTCTTCAGACCAGGAAATGTTTTTCCAATCCTCAACGTTGGTGATCACGAGCCCACTGGAGCCGCTTTTTCTAGTTTTTAGCTGACAGGAGTTGAACCCGGTGAGGTCGTCTCCGTGCCGTCCAGGACAGACGAGTTGTGTGTTCTGAGATGTCGTTCTTCACATCACTGTTGTACTGCTGACAGGAGTTGAACCCGGTGAGGTCGTCTCCGTCCCGTCCAGGACAGACGAGTTGTGCGTTCCGAGATGTCGTTCTTCACATCACTGTTGTACTGCTGACAGGAGTTGAACCCGGTGAGGTCGTCTCCGTGCCGTCCAGGACAGACGAGTTGTGCGTTCTGAGATGCCGTTCTGCACACCACTGTTGTACTGCTGACAGGAGTTGAACCCGGTGAGGTCGTCTCCGTGCCGTCCAGGACAGACGAGTTGTGCGTTCTGAGATGCCGTTCTTCATACCACTGTTGTACTGCTGACAGGAGTTGAACCCGGTGAGGTCGTCTCCGTCCCGTCCAGGACAGACGAGTTGTGCGTTCTGAGATGCCGTTCTGCACACCACTGTTGTACTGCTGACAGGAGTTGAACC
Organism: Oncorhynchus keta; assembly: GCF_023373465.1. NCBI lineage: Eukaryota > Metazoa > Chordata > Actinopteri > Salmoniformes > Salmonidae > Oncorhynchus > Oncorhynchus keta. The sequence goes on from NC_068426.1 coordinate 3,841,395, forward strand.
CGGTGAGGTCGTCTCCGTGCCGTCCAGGACAGACGAGTTGTGCGTTCTGAGATGCCGTTCTTCATACCACTGTTGTACTGCTGACAGGAGTTGAACCCGGTGAGGTCGTCTCCATCCCGTCCAGGACAGACGAGTTGTGCGTTCTGAGATCTCGTTCTGCACATCACTGTTGTACTGCTGACAGGAGTTGAACCCGGTGAGGTCGTCTCCGTGCCGTCCAGGACAGACGAGTTGTGCGTTCTGAGATGCCGTTCTGCACACCACTGTTGTACTGCTGACAGGAGTTGAACCCGGTGAGGTCGTCTCCGTCCCGTCCAGGACAGACGAGTTGTGCGTTCTGAGATGCCGTTCTTCACATCACTGTTGTACTGCTGACAGGAGTTGAACCCGGTGAGGTCGTCTCCATCCCGTCCAGGACAGACGAGTTGTGCGTTCTGAGATGTCGTTCTTCACATCACTGTTGTACTGCTGACAGGAGTTGAACCCGGTGAGGTCGTCTCCGTCCCGTCCAGGACAGACGAGTTGTGCGTTCTGAGATGTCGTTCTTCACATCACTGTTGTACTGCTGACAGGAGTTGAACCCGGTGAGGTCGTCTCCGTCCCGTCCAGGACAGACGAGTTGTGTGTTCTGAGATGTCGTTCTTCACATCACTGTTGTACTGCTGACAGGAGTTGAACCCGGTGAGGTCGTCTCCGTCCCGTCCAGGACAGACGAGTTGTGCATTCTGAGATGCCGTTCTGCACATCACTGTTGTACTGCGCTGTTATTTGCCTGTTTGTGGCCCTGCCTGTTAGCTTGCACCATTCTTGCCTTTCTCCTTGGACCTCTCATCAACGAGCTGTTTTCACCCACAGGACTGCCGCTGACTGGATGTTTGTTTTTGGTCGTACCGTTCTGGGGAAACCCTTGACACTGCCGGGAGGTTTCTGAGATACTGGAACCAGTGCGCCTGGTACCGACTTTCATACCACGCTCAGAGTTGCTTAGGTCACCTGTTTTGCCCATTCTAATGTTCAATCAAACAGTAACTGAATTCCTCGATGCCTGCCTGCATGCTTTACAGTAGCAAGCCATGGCCACATGGTTTACTGTCTGTAGGAGCGAAACATTTTCGTCAATGGGATGGTGTACCTAATAAACTGGCTACTAAGTTGATACAGTCCCATGTAGCCTACTGTATTTATCATTTGATCCAGTCATCTCTGTTTTCAATTGAAGCATATTTTTACCCTTTGCTTGTTTATAACACTCGGCAACTTTGTGTTTGTAGTCACCTTCGTTCTGAAGTTATCTTTCGGCCACAGAGAAACAGATAAACGTCTTGAATTGTTTAACGCCGATCATCTGTGTATAAAGTGACACGAAAGGGCAAAAAAAGCATCTTACGGCACAGTCAGCTGAGTGGTCTGAGGCACTCGGTAAATAACACGTGTTCTCAAGTGCAACTTTAATAATGAAGGTTTTGGGAAAAAGCTTGTAGATTTAACGATGCACCTACGAAGGTTCTAGCAATGAACATAGCCTTAAGGTGCTTTTGGGAAACAGCTCGTAGATTTAACGATGCACCTACGAAGGTTCTAGCAATGAACTTAGCCTTAAGGTGCTTTTGGGAAACAGCTCGTAGATTTAACGATGCACCTACGAAGGTTCTAGCAATGAACTTAGCCTTAAGGTGCTTTTGGGAAACAGCTCATAGATTTAACGATGCACCTACGAAGGTTCTAACAATGAATTTAGTCTTAAGGTGCTTTTGGGAAACAGCTTGTAGATTTTTAGTGATGACAACAACAGAGAGTATCAGCTGTGTAAAGCGGGGGGCAATGCAAATAGTCTGGGTAGCCATTTGATTAGATGTTCAGGAGTCTTATGGCTTGGGGGTAGAATCTGTTTAGAAGCCTCTTGGACCTAGACTTGGCGCTCCGGTACCGCTTGCTGTGTGGTAGCAGAGAGAACAATCTATGACTACGGTGGCTGGAGTCTTTGTCAGTTTTAGGGCCTTCCTCTGACACCGCCTGGTGTAGAGGTCCTGGATGACAGGAAACTTTGCCCCAGTGATGTACTGGGCCATACGCACTACCCTCTGTAGCGCCTTGCGGTCGTAGGCCGAGCAGTTGCCATACTAGGCAGTGATTCAACCCGTCAGGATGCTCTTGATGGTGCAGCTGTAGAACCTTTTGAGGATCTGAGGACCCATGGCAAATCTTTTCAGTCTCCTGAGGGGGAAATGGTTTTGTTGTGCCCTCTTCACGACTGTCTTGGTGTGCTTGGACCATGTTAGTGTGTTGGTGACACCAAGGAACTTGAAGCTCTCAACCTGCTCCACTGCAGCCCCTTCGATGAGAATGGGGGCATGCCTGGTCCTCTTTTTCCTGTAGTCCACAATCATCTCCTTTGTCTTGATCACGTTGAGGGAGAGGTTGTTGTCTTGGCACCACGCACCACACGGCCAGGTCTCTGAACTCCTCCCTATAGGCTGTCTCGCCATTGTCGGTGATCACTGTTGTGTCATCTTCGAACTTGATGATGGTGTTGGAGTCGTGCCTGGCCGTGCAGTCATGAGTGAACAGGGAGTACAGGAGGGGACTGAGCACGCACCCCTGAGGGGCCCCAGTGTTGAGGATCAGCGTGGCAGTTGTGTTGTTACCTACCCTTACCACCTAGTAGCAGCCCGTCAGGAAGTCCAGGATCCAGTTGCAGGGAGAAGAGTTTAGTCCCAGGGTCCTTAGCTTAGTGATGAGCTTTGAGGGCTCTATGGTGTTGAACGCTGAGCTGTACTCAACGAACAGCATTCTCACATAGGTGTTCCTTTAGTCCAGGTGGGAGAGGGCAGTGTTGAGTGCGATACAGTGCAATGATTGTCCTACTGTCAATCTGATCTGGTTATTTAGACAGACTTTTCTGTATGTTCCTCTCTCCATTTATTCTTTCCATGATAATATCTCTCTCTCTCCCTCCTTCCATATTGATGGTTGTAGGAGTCGTAGAAATTCTCCTGGATAATCCAGAACAGGTATAAGAGCTGATGTGTTCCAAATGGACCACTACAGTATATCATATGGTTCCTAAATGTCCCCCTACAGTATATCCTATGGTCCCTAAATGTCCCCTACAGTATATCATATGGTTCCTAAATGTCCCCTACAGTATATGGTTCCTAAATATCCCCTACAGTATATCATATGGTTCCTAAATGTCCCCTACAGTATATGGTTCCTAAATGTCCCTCTACAGTATATGGTTCCTAAATGTCCCCTACAGTATATCATATGGTTCCTAAATGTCCCCTACAATATATGGTTCCTAAATGTCCCCCTACAGTATATCCTATGGTTCCTAAATGTCCCTCTACAGTATATCCTATGGTTCCTAAATGTCCCCTACAATATATGGTTCCTAAATGTCCCCCTACAGTATATCCTATGGTTCCTAAATGTCCCTCTACAGTATATCCTATGGTTCCTAAATGTCCCCTACAGTATATGGTTCCTAAATGTCCCTCTACAGTATATCCTATGGTTCCTAAATGTCCCTCTACAGTATATGGTTCCTAAATGTCCCCCTACAGTATATCATATGGTTCCTAAATGTCCCCCAACAGTATATCATATGGTTCCTAAATGTCCCCTACAGTATATGGTTCCTAAATGTCCCCTACAGTATATCCTATGGTTCCTAAATGTCCCTCTACAGTATATGGTTCCTAAATGTCCCCCTACAGTATATGTTCCGAAATGTCCCCCTACAGTATATGGTTACTAAATGTCCCCTACAATATATGGTTCCTAAATGTCCCTCTACAGTATATCATATGGTTCCTAAATGTCCCCTACAGTATATGGTTCCTAAATGTCCCCCTACAGTATATCCTATGGTTCCTAAATGTCCCCCTACAGTATATCCTATGGTTCCTAAATGTCCCTCTACAGTATATGGTTCCTAAATGTCCCTCTACAGTATATGGTTCCTAAATGTCCTCCTCCAGTATATCCTATGGTTCCTAAATGTCCCTCTACAGTATATGGTTCCTAAATGTCCCCTACAGTATATGGTTCCTAAATGTCCCTCTACAGTATATGGTTCCTAAATGTCCCCCTACAGTATGTCCTATGGTTCCTAAATGTCCCTCTACAGTATATGGTTCCTAAATGTCCCCTACAGTATATGGTTCCTAAATGTCCCCTACAGTACATCATATGGTTCCTAAATGTCCCTCTACAGTATATGGTTCCTAAATGTCCTCCTCCAGTATATCCTATGGTTCCTAAATGTCCCTCTACAGTATATGGTTCCTAAATGTCCCCTACAGTATATGGTTCCTAAATGTCCCTCTACAGTATATGGTTCCTAAATGTCCCCCTACAGTATGTCCTATGGTTCCTAAATGTCCCTCTACAGTATATGGTTCCTAAATGTCCCCCTACAGTATATGGTTCCTAAATGTCCCCCTACAGTAAATCATATGGTTCCTAAATGTCCCCCTACAGTATATCCTATGGTTCCTAAATGTCCCCCTACAGTATATGGTTCCTAAATGTCCCCCTACAGTATATCATATGGTTCCTAAATGTCCCCTACACTATATGGTTCCTAAATGTCCCCCAACAGTATATCATATGGTTCCTAAATGTCTCCTACAGTATATGGTTCCTAAATGTCCCCTACAGTATATCCTATGGTTCCTAAATGTCCCTCTACAGTATATCCTATGGTTCCTAAATGTCCCCTACAGTATATGGTTCCTAAATGTCCCTCTACAGTATATCCTATGGTTCCTAAATGTCCCTCTACAGTATATGGTTCCTAAATGTCCCCCTACAGTATATCATATGGTTCCTAAATGTCCCCCAACAGTATATCATATGGTTCCTAAATGTCCCCTACAGTATATGGTTCCTAAATGTCCCCTACAGTATATCCTATGGTTCCTAAATGTCCCTCTACAGTATATGGTTCCTAAATGTCCCCCTACAGTATATGTTCCGAAATGTCCCCCTACAGTATATGGTTACTAAATGTCCCCTACAATATATGGTTCCTAAATGTCCCTCTACAGTATATCATATGGTTCCTAAATGTCCCCTACAGTATATGGTTCCTAAATGTCCCCCTACAGTATATCCTATGGTTCCTAAATGTCCCCCTACAGTATATCCTATGGTTCCTAAATGTCCCTCTACAGTATATGGTTCCTAAATGTCCCTCTACAGTATATGGTTCCTAAATGTCCTCCTCCAGTATATCCTATGGTTCCTAAATGTCCCTCTACAGTATATGGTTCCTAAATGTCCCCTACAGTATATGGTTCCTAAATGTCCCTCTACAGTATATGGTTCCTAAATGTCCCCCTACAGTATGTCCTATGGTTCCTAAATGTCCCTCTACAGTATATGGTTCCTAAATGTCCCCCTACAGTATATGGTTCCTAAATGTCCCCCTACAGTACATCATATGGTTCCTAAATGTCCCTCTACAGTATATGGTTCCTAAATGTCCTCCTCCAGTATATCCTATGGTTCCTAAATGTCCCTCTACAGTATATGGTTCCTAAATGTCCCCTACAGTATATGGTTCCTAAATGTCCCTCTACAGTATATGGTTCCTAAATGTCCCCCTACAGTATGTCCTATGGTTCCTAAATGTCCCTCTACAGTATATGGTTCCTAAATGTCCCCCTACAGTATATGGTTCCTAAATGTCTCCCTACAGTATATCATATGGTTCCTAAATGTCCCCTACAGTATATCCTATGGTTCCTAAATGTCCCCTACAGTATATGGTTCCTAAATGTCCCCTACAGTATATCATATGGTTCCTAAATGTCCCCTACACTATATGGTTCCTAAATGTCCCCCAACAGTATATCATATGGTTCCTAAATGTCTCCTACAGTATATGGTTCCTAAATGTCCCCCTACAGTATATGGTTCCTTAATGTCCCCCTACAGTATATGGTTCCTAAATGTCCCCCTACAGTATATGGTTCCTAAATGTCCCCCTACAGTATATGGTTCCTAAATGTCCCTCTACAGTATATGGTTCCTAAATGTCCCCCTACAGTATATCCTATGGTTCCTAAATGTCCCTCTACAGTATATGGTTCCTAAATGTCCCTCTACAGTATATGGTTCCTAAATGTCCCTCTACAATATATCATATGGTTCCTAATTGTCCCCTACAGTATATCCTATGGTTCCTAAATGTCCCTCTACAGTATATGGTTCCTAAATGTCCCCCTACAGTATATGGTTCCTAAATGTCCCCCTACAGTATATGGTTCCTAAATGTCCCTCTGCAGTATATAATATGGTTCCTAAATGTCCCTCTACAGTATATCCTATGGTTCCTAAATGTCCCCCTACAGTATATGGTTCCTAAATGTTCCCTACAGTATATGGTTCCTAAATGTCCCCCTAAAGTATATCCAATGGTTCCTAAATGTCCCCCTACAGTATATGGTTCCTAAATGTCCCCCTACAGTATATGGTTCCTAAATGTCCCCCTACAGTATATGGTTCCTAAATGTCCCTCTACAGTATATCATATGGTTCCTAAATGTCCCCCTACAGTATATGGTTCCTAAATGTCCCCCTACAGTATATGGTTCCTAAATGTCCCCCTACAGTATATCCTATGGTTCCTAAATGTCCCCCTACAGTATATGGTTCCTAAATGTCCCCCTACAGTATATGGTTCCTAAATGTCCCTCTACAGTATATGGTTCCTAAATGTCCCCCTATAGTATATGGTTCCTAAATGTCCCCCTACAGTATATGGTTCCTAAATGTCCCCCTACAGTATATGGTTCCTAAATGTCCCTCTACAGTATATGGTTCCTAAATGTCCCCCTACAGTATATGGTTCCTAAATGTCCCTCTACAGTATATGGTTCCTAAATGTCCCCCTACAGTATATGGTTCCTAAATGTCCCCCTACAGTATATGGTTCCTAAATGTCCCTCTACAGTATATGGTTTCTAAATGTCCCTCTACAGTATATCCTATGGTTCCTAAATGGCCCCCTACAGTATATCCTATGGTTCCTAAATGTCCCTCTACAGTATATGGTTCCTAAATGTCCCTCTACAGTATATCCTATGGTTCCTAAATGTCCCCCTACAGTATATGGTTCCTAAATCTCCCCTACAGTATATGGTTCCTAAATGTCCCCCTACAGTATATCCTATGGTTCCTAAATGTCCCCCTACAGTATATGGTTCCCAAATGTCCCCCTACAGTATATCCTATGGTTCCTAAATGTCCCCCTACAGTATATGGTTCCCAAATGTCCCCCTACAGTATATCATATGGTTCCTAAATGTCCCTCTACAGTATATGGTTCCTAAATGTCCCTCTACAGTATATCATATGGTTCCTAAATGTCCCCTACAGTATATCATATGGTTCCTAAATGTCCCCTACAGTATATCCTATGGTTCCTAAATGTCCCCTACAGTATATGGTTCCTAAATGTCCCCCTACAGTATATGGTTCCTAAATGTCCCCCTACAGTATATGGTTCCTAAATGTCCCTCTGCAGTGTATCATATGGTTCCTAAATGTCCCTCTACAGTATATCCTATGGTTCCTAAATGTCCCCTACAGTATATGGTTCCTAAATGTCCCTCTACAGTATATGGTTCCTAAATGTCCCCTACAGTATATCCTATGGTTCCTAAATGTCCCCCTACAGTATATCCTATGGTTCCTAAATGTCCCCCTACAGTATATGGTTCCTAAATGTCCCCCTACAGTATATCATATGGTTCCTAAATGTCCCCTACAGTATATGGTTCCTAAATGTCCCTCTACAGTATATCCTATGGTTCCTAAATGTCCCCTACAGTATATCCTATGGTTCCTAAATGTCCCCCTACAGTATATGGTTCCTAAATGTCCCCCTACACTATATGGTTCCTAAATGTCCCCCTACAGTATATCATATGGTTCCTAAATGTCCCCTACAGTATATGGTTCCTAAATGTCCCCCTACAGTATATGGTTCCTAAATGTCCCTCTGCAGTGTATCATATGGTTCCTAAATGTCCCTCTACAGTATATCCTATGGTTCCTAAATGTCCCCCTACAGTATATCCTATGGTTCCTAAATGTCCCCTACAGTATATGGTTCCTAAATGTCCCCCTACAGTATATGGTTCCTAAATGTCCCTCTACAGTATATCCTATGGTTCCTAAATGTCCCCTACAGTATATCCTATGGTTCCTAAATGTCCCCTACAGTATATGGTTCCTAAATGTCCCTCTACAGTATATCCTATGGTTCCTAAATGTCCCCTACAGTATATGGTTCCTAAATGTCCCTCTACAGTATATCCTATGGTTCCTAAATGTCCCTCTACAGTATATCCTATGGTTCCTAAATGTCCCCCTACAGTATATCCTATGGTTCCTAAATGTCCCCTACAGTATATGGTTCCTAAATGTCCCTCTACAGTATATCCTATGGTTCCTAAATGTCCCCCTACAGTATATGGTTCCTAAATGTCCCCCTACAGTATATCATATGGTTCCTAAATGTCCCTCTACAGTATATGGTTCCTAAATGTCCCTCTACAGTATATCATATGGTTCCTAAATGTCCCCCAACAGTATATCATATGGTTCCTAAATGTCCCCTACAGTATATGGTTCCTAAATGTCCCCTACAGTATATCCTATGGTTCCTAAATGTCCCTCTACAGTATATGGTTCCTAAATGTCCCCCTACAGTATATGTTCCGAAATGTCCCCCTACAGTATATGGTTACTAAATGTCCCCTACAGTATATGGTTCCTAAATGTCCCTCTACAGTATATCATATGGTTCCTAAATGTCCCCTACAGTATATGGTTCCTAAATGTCCCCTACAGTATATCCTATGGTTCCTAAATGTCCCTCTACAGTATATGGTTCCTAAATGTCCCTCTACAGTATATGGTTCCTAAATGTCCTCCTCCAGTATATCCTATGGTTCCTAAATGTCCCTCTACAGTATATGGTTCCTAAATGTCCCCTACAGTATATGGTTCCTAAATGTCCCTCTACAGTATATGGTTCCTAAATGTCCCCCTACAGTATGTCCTATGGTTCCTAAATGTCCCTCTACAGTATATGGTTCCTAAATGTCCCCCTACAGTATATGGTTCCTAAATGTCCCCCTACAGTACATCATATGGTTCCTAAATGTCCCTCTACAGTATATGGTTCCTAAATGTCCTCCTCCAGTATATCCTATGGTTCCTAAATGTCCCTCTACAGTATATGGTTCCTAAATGTCCCCTACAGTATATGGTTCCTAAATGTCCCTCTACAGTATATGGTTCCTAAATGTCCCCCTACAGTATATCCTATGGTTCCTAAATGTCCCCTACAGTATATGGTTCCTAAATGTCCCCCTACAGTATATCATATGGTTCCTAAATGTCCCCTACACTATATGGTTCCTAAATGTCCCCCAACAGTATATCATATGGTTCCTAAATGTCTCCTACAGTATATGGTTCCTAAATGTCCCCCTACAGTATATGGTTCCTTAATGTCCCCCTACAGTATATGGTTCCTTAATGTCCCCCTACAGTATATGGTTCCTAAATGTCCCCCTACAGTATATGGTTCCTAAATGTCCCCCTACAGTATATGGTTCCTAAATGTCCCTCTACAGTATATGGTTCCTAAATGTCCCCCTACAGTATATCCTATGGTTCCTAAATGTCCCTCTACAGTATATGGTTCCTAAATGTCCCCTATTGTATATGGTTCCTAAATGTCCCTCTACAGTATATCCTATGGTTCCTAAATGTCCCCCTACAGTATATCCTATGGTTCCTAAATGTCCCCCTACAGTATATGGTTCCTAAATGTCCCCCTACAGTATATGGTTCCTAAATGTCCCCTACAGTATATGGTTCCTAAATGTCCCTCTGCAGTATATAATATGGTTCCTAAATGTCCCTCTACAGTATATCCTATGGTTCCTAAATGTCCCCTACAGTATATGGTTCCTAAATGTTCCCTACAGTATATGGTTCCTAAATGTCCCCTAAAGTATATCCAATGGTTCCTAAATGTCCCCCTACAGTATATGGTTCCTAAATGTCCCCCTACAGTATATGGTTCCTAAATGTCCCCCTACAGTATATGGTTCCTAAATGTCCCTCTACAGTATATCATATGGTTCCTAAATGTCCCCCTACAGTATATGGTTCCTAAATGTCCCCTACAGTATATGGTTCCTAAATGTCCCCCTACAGTATATCCTATGGTTCCTAAATGTCCCCTACAGTATATGGTTCCTAAATGTCCCCCTACAGTATATGGTTCCTAAATGTCCCTCTACAGTATATGGTTCCTAAATGTCCCCTATAGTATATGGTTCCTAAATGTCCCCTACAGTATATGGTTCCTAAATGTCCCCCTACAGTATATGCTTCCTAAATGTCCCTCTACAGTATATGGTTCCTAAATGTCCCCTACAGTATATGGTTCCTAAATGTCCCTCTACAGTATATGGTTCCTAAATGTCCCCTACAGTATATGGTTCCTAAATGTCCCCCTACAGTATATGGTTCCTAAATGTCCCTCTACAGTATATGGTTTCTAAATGTCCCTCTACAGTATATCCTATGGTTCCTAAATGTCCCTCTACAGTATATGGTTCCTAAATGTCCCTCTACAGTATATCCTATGGTTCCTAAATGTCCCCCTACAGTATATGGTTCCTAAATGTCCCCTACAGTATATGGTTCCTAAATGTCCCCCTACAGTATATCCTATGGTTCCTAAATGTCCCATACAGTATATGGTTCCTAAATGTCCCCCTACAGTATATCCTATGGTTCCTAAATGTCCCCCTACAGTATATGGTTCCCAAATGTCCCCCTACAGTATATCATATGGTTCCTAAATGTCCCTCTACAGTATATGGTTCCTAAATGTCCCTCTACAGTATATCATATGGTTCCTAAATGTCCCCTACAGTATATCATATGGTTCCTAAATGTCCCCTACAGTATATCCTATGGTTCCTAAATGTCCCCTACAGTATATGGTTCCTAAATGTCCCCCTACAGTATATGGTTCCTAAATGTCCCCCTACAGTATATGGTTCCTAAATGTCCCTCTGCAGTGTATCATATGGTTCCTAAATGTCCCTCTACAGTATATCCTATGGTTCCTAAATGTCCCCTACAGTATATGGTTCCTAAATGTCCCTCTACAGTATATGGTTCCTAAATGTCCCCTACAGTATATCCTATGGTTCCTAAATGTCCCCCTACAGTATATCCTATGGTTCCTAAATGTCCCCCTACAGTATATGGTTCCTAAATGTCCCCTACAGTATATCATATGGTTCCTAAATGTCCCCTACAGTATATGGTTCCTAAATGTCCCTCTACAGTATATCCTATGGTTCCTAAATGTCCCCTACAGTATATCCTATGGTTCCTAAATGTCCCCTACAGTATATGGTTCCTAAATGTCCCCCTACACTATATGGTTCCTAAATGTCCCCCTACAGTATATCATATGGTTCCTAAATGTCACCTACAGTATATGGTTCCTAAATGTCCCCTACAGTATATGGTTCCTAAATGTCCCTCTGCAGTGTATCATATGGTTCCTAAATGTCCCTCTACAGTATATCCTATGGTTCCTAAATGTCCCCTACAGTATATCCTATGGTTCCTAAATGTCCCCTACAGTATATGGTTCCTAAATGTCCCCCTACAGTATATGGTTCCTAAATGTCCCTCTGCAGTGTATCATATGGTTCCTAAATGTCCCTCTACAGTATATCCTATGGTTCCTAAATGTCCCCTACAGTATATCCTATGGTTCCTAAATGTCCCCTACAGTATATGGTTCCTAAATGTCCCTCTACAGTATATCCTATGGTTCCTAAATGTCCCCTACAGTATATGGTTCCTAAATTCCACTCCAATTTGCTTACCGCCCAAATAGGTCCACAGACGATGCAATCTCAACCACACTGCACACTGCCCTAACCCACCTGGACAAGAGGAATACCTATGTGAGAATGCTGTTCATCGACTACAGCTCGGCATTCAACACCATAGTACCCTCCAAGCTCGTCATCAAGCTCGAGACCCTGGGTCTCGACCCCGCCCTGTGCAACTGGGTACTGGACTTCCTGACGGGCCGCCCCCAGGTGGTGAGGGTAGGCAACAACATCTCCTCCCCGCTGATCCTCAACACGGGGCCCCACAAGGGTGCGTTCTGAGCCCTCTCCTGTACTCCCTGTTCACCCACGACTGCGTGGCCACGCACGCCTCCAACTCAATCATCAAGTTTGCGGACGACACAACAGTGGTAGGCTTGATTACCAACAACGACGAGACGGCCTACAGGGAGGAGGTGAGGGCCCTCGGAGTGTGGTGTCAGGAAAATAACCTCACACTCAACGTCAACAAAACTAAGGAGATGATTGTGGACTTCAGGAAACAGCAGAGGGAACACCCCCTATCCACATCGATGGAACAGTAGTGGAGAGGGTAGCTAGTTTTAAGTTCCTCGGCATACACATCACAGACAAACTGAATTGGTCCACTCACACTGACAGCGTCGTGAAGAAGGCGCAGCAGCGCCTATTCAACCTCAGGAGGCTGAAGAAATTCGGCTTGTCACCAAAAGCACTCACAAACTTCTACAGATGCACAATCGAGAGCATCCTGGCGGGCTGTATCACCGCCTGGTACGGCAACTGCTCCGCCCTCAACCGTAAGGCTCTCCAGAGGGTAGTGAGGACTGCACAACGCATCACCGGGGCAAACTACCTGCCCTCCAGGACACCTACACCACCCGTTGTTACAGGAAGGCCATAAAGATCATCAAGGACATCAACCACCCGAACCACTGCCTGTTCACCCCGCTATCATCCAGAAGGCGAGGTCAGTACAGGTGCATCAAAGCTGGGACCGAGAGACTGAAAAACAGCTTCTATCTCAAGGCCATCAGACTGTTAAACAGCCACCACTAACAGTGTGAGTGGCTGCTGCCAACACACTGTCATTGACACTGACCCAACTCCAGCCATTTTAATAATGGGAATTGATGGGAATTATGTAAATATATCACTAGCCACTTTAAACAATGCTACCTTATATAATGTTACTTACCCTACATTATTCATCTCATATGCATATGTATATACTGTACTCTACATCATCGACTGCATCCTTATGTAACACATGTATCACTAGCCACTTTAACTATGCCACTTTGTTTACTTTGTCTACACACTCATCTCATATGTATATACTGTACTCGATACCATCTACTGTATGCTGCTCTGTACCATCACTCATTCATATATCCTTATGTACATATTCCTTATCCCCTTACACTGTGTATAAGACAGTAGTTTTGGAATTGTTAGTTAGATTACTTGTTGGTTATCACTGCATTGTCGGAACTAGAAGCACAAGCATTTCGCTACACTCGCATTTAACATCTGCTAACCATGTGTATGTGACAAATAAAATTTGATTTGATTTGATTTGATTTGAAATGTCCCTCTACAGTATATCCTATGGTTCCTAAATGTCCCTCTACAGTATATCCTATGGTTCCTAAATGTCCCCCTACAGTATATCCTATGGTTCCTAAATGTCCCCTACAGTATATGGTTCCTAAATGTCCCTCTACAGTATATCCTATGGTTCCTAAATGTCCCCCTACAGTATATGGTTCCTAAATGTCCCCCTACAGTATATCATATGGTTCCTAAATGTCCCTCTACAGTATATGGTTCCTAAATGTCCCTCTGTAGTATATCATATGGTTCCTAAATGTCCCTCTACAGTATATCCTATGGTTCCTAAATGTCCCCCTACAGTATATGGTTCCTAAATGTCCCCTACAGTATATGGTTCCTAAATGTCCCCCTACAGTATATCCTATGGTTCCTAAATGTCCCTCTGCAGTGTATCATATGGTTCCTAAATGTCCCTCTACAGTATATGGTTCCTAAATGTCCCCCTACAGTATATGGTTCCTAAATGTCCCCCTACAGTATATCCTATGGTTCCTAAATGTCCCCTACAGTATATGGTTCCTAAATGTCCCTCTGCAGTGTATCATATGGTTCCTAAATGTCCCTCTACAGTATATGGTTCCTAAATGTCCCCCTACAGTATATGGTTCCTAAATGT
>NC_068426.1:3860563-3870563 GCF_023373465.1 Oncorhynchus keta
ACACACACACACACACACACACACACACACACACACACACACACACACACACACACACCTTCTCCGTCCACAGTGCTCAGTAAGTAGAACAGGTCTATCTATACAGGACGTTCTCAGCGTTGGTAAGTTCCTGTGTGTGTGTTCCTGTGTTGTGGAGACTCTGCGTTAGAGGGACAATGGAAGGTAGAGAGGTCTTTCACCAGCTATTCACTATGGGGTAATGAAGCAGTCAACTCTATTAGGAGTATTACGGCTCTGACTACAACGAATACTGTGACTCCAACTATTAGGAGTATTACGGCTCTGACTACGACAAATACTGTGACTACAACTATTAGGAGTATTACGGCTCTGACTACAACGAATACTGTGACTCCAACTATTAGGAGTATTACGGCTCTGACTACAACGAATACTGTGACTCCAACTATTAGGAGTATTACGGCTCTGACTACAACGAATACTGTGACTCCAACTATTAGGAGTATTACGGCTCTGACTACAACGAATACTGTGACTACAACTATTAGGAGTATTACGGCTCTGACTACAACGAATACTGTGACTACAACTATTAGGAGTATTACGGCTCTGACTACAACGAATACTGTGACTCCAACTATTAGGAGTATTATGGGTATTACTTATAACAGTGGATTGGTAATAGACAATCTCTCTGGAAGTGCAGTTAGTTCATTTCTCTTTGTGTTGTTTCACACCCAGAGAGCTCTAGGAGTCCTTAAAGGGATGTGGTTACTATTATTGATGTGGAGCACTGAGTCCTTAAAGGGATCTGGTTACTATTATTGATGTGGAGCACTGAGTCATTAAAGGGATCTGGTTACTATTATTGATGTGGAACACTGAGTCCTTAAAGGGATCTGGTTACTATTATTGATGTGGAACACTGAGTCCTTAAAGGGATCTGGTTACTATTATTGATGTGGAACACTGAGTCCTTAAAGGGATCTGGTTACTATTATTGATGTGGAACACTGAGTCATTAAAGGGATCTGGTTACTATTATTGATGTGGAACACTGAGTCCTTAAAGGGATCTGGTTACTATTACTGATGTGGAACACTGAGTCCTTAAAGGGATCTGGTTACTATTATTGATGTGGAGCACTGAGTCCTTAAAGGGATCTGGTTACTATTATTGATGTGGAACACTGAGTCCTTAAAGGGATGTGGTTACTATTATTGATGTGGAACACTGAGTCCTTAAAGGGATGTGGTTACTATTACTGATGTGGAACACTGAGTCCTTAAAGGGATCTGGTTACTATTATTGATGTGGAGCACTGAGTCCTTAAAGGGATCTGGTTACTATTATTGATGTGGAACACTGAGTCCTTAAAGGGATCTGGTTACTATTATTGATGTGGAACACTGAGTCCTTAAAGGGATCTGGTTACTATTATTGATGTGGAACACTGAGTCCTTAAAGGGATGTGGTTACTATTACTGATGTGGAACACTGAGTCATTAAAGGGATCTGGTTACTATTATTGATGTGGAGCACTGAGTCCTTAAAGGGATCTGGTTACTATTATTGATGTGGAGCACTGAGTCCTTAAAGGGATCTGGTTACTATTATTGATGTGGAGCACTGAGTCCTTAAAGGGATCAGGTTACTATTATTGATGTGGAGCACTGAGTCCTTAAAGGGATGTGGTTACTATTATTGATGTGGAACACTGAGTCCTTAAAGGGATCTGGTTACTATTATTGATGTGGAACACTGAGTCATTAAAGGGATGTGGTTACTATTACTGATGTGGAACACTGAGTCCTTAAAGGGATCAGGTTACTATTACTGATGTGGAACACTGAGTCCTTAAAGGGATCAGGTTACTATTACTGATGTATTATTATTATTATTATATTATTACTGATGTGGAACACTGAGTCATTAAAGGGATGTGGTTACCAGGAAACAACAATGCCGTTTTAAAGCTAATTTTCTTGCAATTTTTTTGCAATGTTCTTGCAATGTTCCATTGTCTATGTGTATTCATGTGATATTTAAGTGACTCAAACATCACATCAAACTCTATGGGCCCCCCAAAAAACCTTGCTTAAAAAAACCTCTTTAAAGGTATGCAATAAGTGACTTGACAAGAGGAAACCCGATGATGCAACAACCAATTCCGATAGTGTACCTCGTGCATTGTACCAGTATAACTTTCAAAGAGTACGGTGAAAGCTGGATTGAGTTCTTTAAAATTAAAACCCGGGGGCGCGCCCCACAGTTTGGGAACAACTACACCAAAACATATGAAAGAAGCTCAGAGTTGAGAAGAAAATAGAGTAGTTGATAGTTGATGGGGCCTCTCTAGAATTAGAATCAGAAAACTTTATTGACTTCTTCTGTATTGCTCAAGTCTTCCTCCCTCTTCCTCTCCATGCCTGTCAGAATGGTTAACTCCTCTACCATCCGTCTGTCTCTTAATCTTTAGCTGAACGGTCTTCTGACTACAACAAATACTGAACAGACCTGAACACTATGGCATGGTAGATGGACTTCAGCCAATCAGAATGGACCTTATGTCTGCTGAACCAATTAGGGCTGAGTGTCACACATACAGCTGCTGGGAGAGGAGAGGAGAAGAGGTGTCAGAGGGGGGACAGGAGAGGAGAGGATGGGAGTGGAGGATGGGAGTGGAGGAGAGGAGAGGAGAGGAGAGGAGAGGAGAGGAGAGAGGATGGGAGTGGAGGAGAGGATGGGTGTGGAGGAGAGGATGGGAGTGGAGGAGAGGATGGGAGTGGAGGAGAGGATGGGAGTGGAGGAGAGGATGGGAGAGGAGGAGGAGAGGAGAGGATGGGAGAGGAGAGGAGAGGAGAGGAGAGGGAGAGGAGAGGAGAGGAGAGGAGAGGAGAGGAGAGGAGAGGAGAGGAGAGGAGAGGAGAGGGAGAGGAGGACAGGAGAGGAGAGGGAGAGGAGAGGATGGGAGGGAGAGGATAGGAGAGGAGGGAGAGGAGAGGAGAGGATGGGAGTGGAGGAGAGGATGGGAGTGGAGGAGAGGATGGGAGAGGAGAGGAGAGGAGAGGAGAGGAGAGGAGAGGAGAGGAGAGGAGAGGAGAGGAGAGGAGAGGAGAGGAGAGGAGAGAGGATGGGAGTGGAGGAGAGGATGGGAGAGGAGAGGAGAGGAGAGGATGGGAGTGGAGGAGAGGATGGGAGTGGAGGAGAGGAGAGGAGAGGAGAGGAGAGGAGAGGAGAGGAGAGGATGGGAGTGGAGGAGAGGATGGGAGAGGAGAGGAGAGGAGAGGAGAGGAGAGTGGAGGAGAGGATGGGAGAGGATGGGAGAGGAGAGGAGGAGAGGAGGAGAGGAGAGGAGAGAGGAGAGGAGAGGAGAGGAGAGGAGAGGGATGGGAGTGGAGGAGAGGATGGGAGAGGAGAGGAGAGGAGAGGAGAGGAGAGGAGAGGAGAGGAGTGGATGGGAGAGGATGGGAGAGGGAGAGAGGAGGAGAGGAGGAGAGGAGAGGAGAGGAGAGGAGAGGAGGAGAGGATGGGAGAGGAGAGGAGGAGAGGAGAGGAGAGGAGAGGGAGAGGAGAGGAGAGAGGAGAGGAGGAGTGGAGGAGAGGATGGGAGAGGATGGGAGAGGAGAGGAGGAGAGGGAGAGGAGAGGAGGAGAGGATAGGAGAGGAGAGGAGAGGAGAGAGGGAGAGGATGGGGAGTGGAGGAGAGGATGGGAGAGGAGAGGAGAGGAGAGGAGAGGAGAGGAGAGGAGAGGAGTGGATGGGAGAGGATGGGAGAGGAGAGGAGGAGAGGAGGAGAGGAGAGGAGAGGAGAGGAGAGGAGGAGAGGATGGGAGGGAGAGGAGAGGAGGAGAGGAGAGGAGAGGAGAGGAGAGGGAGAGGAGAGGAGAGGATGGGAGGGAGGAGAGGATGGGAGAGGAGAGGAGAGGAGAGGAGTGGAGGAGAGGATGGGAGAGGATGGGAGAGGATGGGAGAGGAGAGGAGAGGAGGAGAGGAGAGGAGAGGAGAGGAGGAGAGGAGAGGAGAGGAGAGGAGAGGAGAGGAGAGGAGAGGACAGGACAGGACAGGACAGGAGAGGTGTCACAGGGGACAGAGGAGAGAAGAGAAAGAGAAAGGAGAGAAAGAGGAGAAGAGAGGAGAGTAAGACAAGAGGAGATGAAGGTGTATTGTCTTCAAATCAGTCTCTGAAGGAAGCATTAGCAACTAAGAGCATTCTATAGCTCACGGATTATACATACTGGGTCAGAAGAGGTGAGGAGAGGATGGGAGGAAGGAGAGAGGAGAGGATGGGAGGAAGGAGAGAGGAGAGGATGGGAGGAAGGAGAGAGGAGAGGATGGGAGGAAGGAGAGAGGAGAGGATGAGAGGAAGGAGAGAATGAGAGGAAGGAGAGAGGAGAGGGATGGATAAGAAAGAGAGAAAATAGATGGAAAATGAGTGGACAAAAGAGTCAGATAGGAGCGGAAGCTGAGAAGAGAGGATTTGAAAGTGTCTTTTACGAGTCTCTAAAGAAACCGACGGAAGCATTAGTAGATCATGGGTCATACAAGTTGATATTTAAACCAGCGTAGCGGATGTGAGAAAGAGTCACACTCTCGTGATGAGGTAGCTCTGCCTGCCCTGCCTCTGAGATCAGGGTCAACCTTCTTGGCTTGATGATAAAGACATTTGTGTTTCTCCCCATACGAAATCACATTAAATTGTCTAAACTGTTGTGAGGATCTTTCTTAGCCAATTCAGTCAATATATTTCTGTCAGTTATTTTGTACCGTTGTTTTTCGGCTACTGTAAAGAAGGAGGCAATGGATCCAGAGGTAAATATCATGTTTCTGGATGGTTCCACAGGTAAATATCATATTTCTGGATGGTTCCACAGGTAAATAAATATCATGTTTCTGGATGGTTCCAGAGGGGTAAATATCATGTTTCTGGATGGTTCCAGAGGGGTAAATATCATGTTTCTGGATGGTTCCACAGGTAAATATCATGTTTCTGGATGGTTCCAGAGGGGTAAATATCATGTTTCTGGATGGTTCCACAGGTTAATATCATGTTTCTGGATTGTTCCACAGGTAAAGAACAGGGCTCCGGGCAGCCGAGCGGAAATGGAGGAAAACTCGCCTCCCTGCGGACCTGGCATCCTTTCACTCCCTCCTCTCTACATTTTCCTCCTCTGTCTCTGCTGCTAAAGCCACTTTCTACCACTCTAAATTCCAAGCATCTGCCTCTAACCCTAGGAAGCTCTTTGCCACCTTCTCCTCCCTCCTGAATCCTCCTCCCCCCTCCTCCCCTTTCTGCAGATGACTTCGTCAACCATTTTGAAAAGAAGGTTGACGACATCCGATCCTCGTTTGCTAAGTCAAACGACACCGCTGGTTCTGCTCACACTGCCCTACCCTGTGCTCTGACCTCTTTCTCCCCACTCTCTCCAGATGAAATCTCGCGTCTTGTGACGGCCGGTCGCCCAACAACCTGCCCGCTTGACCCTATCCCCTCCTCTCTTCTCCAGACCATTTCCGGAGACCTTCTCCCTTACCTCACCTCGCTCATCAACTCATCCCTGACCGCTGGCTACGTCCCTTCCGTCTTCAAGAGAGCGAGAGTTGCACCCCTTCTGAAAAAACCTACACTCGATCCCTCCGATGTCATCAACTACAGACCAGTATCCCTTCGTTCTTTTCTCTCCAAAACTCTTGAACGTGCCGTCCTTGGCCAGCTCTCCCGCTATCTCTCTCAGAATGACCTTCTTGATCCAAATCAGTCAGGTTTCAAGACTAGTCATTCAACTGAGACTGCTCTTCTCTGTATCACGGAGGCGCTCCGCACTGCTAAAGCTAACTCTCTCTCCTCTGCTCTCATCCTTCTAGACCTATCGGCTGCCTTCGATACTGTGAACCATCAGATCCTCCTCTCCACCCTCTCCGAGTTGGGCATCTCCGGCGCGGCCCACGCTTGGATTGCGTCCTACCTGACAGGTCGCTCCTACCAGGTGGCGTGGCGAGAATCTGTCTCCTCACCACGCGCTCTCAACACTGGTGTCCCCAGGGCTCTGTTCTAGGCCCTCTCCTATTCTCGCTATACACCAAGTCACTTGGCTCTGTCATAACCTCACATGGTCTCTCCTATCATTGCTATGCAGACGACACACAATTAATCTTCTCCTTTCCCCCTTCTGATGACCAGGTGGCGAATCGCATCTCTGCATGTCTGGCAGACATATCAGTGTGGATGACGGATCACCACCTCAAGCTGAACCTCGGCAAGACGGAGCTGCTCTTCCTCCCGGGGAAGGACTGCCCGTTCCATGATCTCGCCATCACGGTTGACAACTCCATTGTGTCCTCCTCCCAGAGCGCTAAGAACCTTGGCGTGATCCTGGACAACACCCTGTCGTTCTCAACTAACATCAAGGCGGTGGCCCGTTCCTGTAGGTTCATGCTCTACAACATCCGCAGAGTACGACCCTGCCTCACACAGGAAGCGGCGCAGGTCCTAATCCAGGCATTTGTCATCTACCGTCTGGATTACTGCAACTCGCTGTTGGCTGGGCTCCCTGCCTGTGCCATTAAACCCCTACAACTAATCCAGAACGCCGCAGCCCGTCTGGTGTTCAACCTTCCCAAGTTCTCTCACGTCACCCCGCTCCTCCGCTCTCTCCACTGGCTTCCAGTTGAAGCTCGCATCCGCTACAAGACCATGGTGCTTGCCTACGGAGCTGTGAGGGGAACGGCACCTCAGTACCTCCAGGCTCTGATCAGGCCCTACACCCAAACAAGGGCACTGCGTTCATCCACCTCTGGCCTGCTCGCCTCCCTACCACTGAGGAAGTACAGTTCCCGCTCAGCCCAGTCAAAACTGTTCGCTGCTCTGGCCCCCCAATGGTGGAACAAACTCCCCCACGACGCCAGGACAGCGGAGTCAATCACCACCTTCCGGAAACACCTGAAACCCCACCTCTTTAAGGAATACCTAGGATAGGATAATGTAATCCTTCTCACCCCCCTTAAAAGATTTAGATGCACTATTGTAAAGTGGCTGTTCCACTGGATGTCATAAGGTGAATGCACCAATTTGTAAGTTGCTCTGGATAAGAGCGTCTGCTAAATGACTTAAATATTAAATGTTAAATATCATGTTTCTGGATGGTTCCAGAGGGGTAAATATCATGTTTCTGGATGGTTCCACAGGTAAATATCATGTTTCTGGATGGTTCCACAGGTAAATATCATATTTCTGGATGGTTCCACAGGTAAATAAATATCATGTTTCTGGATGGTTCCAGAGGGGTAAATATCATGTTTCTGGATGGTTCCAGAGGGGTAAATATCATGTTTCTGGATGGATCCACAGGTAAATATCATGTTTCTGGATGGTTCCACAGATAAATATCATGTTTCTGGATGGTTCCACAGGTAATTGTCATGTTTCTGGATGGTTCCAGAGGGGTAAATATCATGTTTCTGGATGGTTCCAGAGGGGTAAATATCATGTTTCTGGATGGTTCCAGAGGGGTAAATATCATGTTTCTGGATGGTTCCAGAGGGGTAAATATAATGTTTCTGGATGGTTCCAGGGGTAAATATCATGTTTCTGGATGGTTCCAGAGGGGTAAATATCATGTTTCTGGATGGTTCCACAGGTAAATATCATGTTTCTGGATGGTTCCAGAGGGGTAAATATCATGTTTCTGGATGGTTCCACAGGTAAATATCATATTTCTGGATGGTTCCACAGGTTAATATCATGTTTCTGGATGGTTCCACAGGTAAATATCATGTTTCTGGATGATTCCACAGGTAAATATCATGTTTCTGGATGGTTCCAGAGGGGTAAATATCATGTTTCTGGATGGTTCCACAGATAAATATCATGTTTCTGGATGGTTCCACAGGTAAATGTCATGTTTCTGGATGGTTCCAGAGGGGTAAATATCATGTTTCTGGATGGTTCCACAGGTAAATATCATGTTTCTGGATGGTTCCACAGGTAAATATCATGTTTATGGATGGTTCCACAGGTAAATATCATGTTTCTGGATGGTTCCAGAGGGGTAAATATCATGTTTCTGGATGGTTCCACAGGTAAATATCATGTTTCTGGATGGTTCCACAGGTAAATATCATATTTCTGGATGGTTCCACAGGTAAATAAATATCATGTTTCTGGATGGTTCCAGAGGGGTAAATATCATGTTTCTGGATGGTTCCAGAGGGGTAAATATCATGTTTCTGGATGGTTCCACAGATAAATATCATGTTTCTGGATGGTTCCACAGGTAAATATCATGTTTCTGGATGGTTCCACAGGTAAATATCATGTTTCTGGATGGTTCCAGAGGGGTAAATATCATGTTTCTGGATGGTTCCAGAGGGGTAAATATCATGTTTCTGGATGGTTCCAGAGGTAAATATCATGTTTCTGGATGGTTCCAGAGGGGTAAATATCATGTTTCTGGATGGTTCCAGAGGTAAATATCATGTTTCTGGATGGTTCCACAGGTAAATATCATTTTTCTGGATGGTTCCAGAGGGGTAAATATCATGTTTCTGGATGGTTCCAGAGGGGTAAATATCATGTTTCTGGATGGTTCCAGAGGGGTAAATATCATGTTTCTGGATCGTTCCACAGGTAAATATCATGTTTCTGGATGGTTCCAGAAGGGTAAATATCATGTTTCTGGATGGTTCCACGGGTAAATATCATGTTTCTGGATGGTTCCACAGGTAAATATCATGTTTCTGGATGGTTCCACAGGTAAATATCATGTTTCTGGATGGTTCCAGAGGGGTAAATATCATGTTTCTGGATGGTTCCAGAGGGGTAAATATCATGTTTCTGGATGGTTCCACAGGTAAATATCATGTTTCTGGATGGTTCCAGAGGGGTAAATATCATGTTTCTGGATGGTTCCAGAGGGGTAAATATCATGTTTCTGGATGGTTCCAGAGGGGTAAATATCATGTTTCTGGATGGTTCCAGAGGGGTAAATATCATGTTTCTGGATGGTTCCAGAGGGGTAAATATCATGTTTCTGGATCGTTCCAGAGGTAAATATCATGTTTCTGGATGGTTCCACAGGTAAATATCATGTTTCTGGATGGTTCCAGAAGGGTAAATATCATGTTTCTGGATGGTTCCAGAAGGGTAAATATCATGTTTCTGGATGGTTCCACAGGTAAATATCATGTTTCTGGATGGTTCCAGAAGGGTAAATATCATGTTTCTGGATGGTTCCACGGGTAAATATCATGTTTCTGGATGGTTCCACAGGTAAATATCATGTTTCTGGATAATATATGCCATTTAGCGGACGCTTTTATCCAAAGCGACTTACAGTCATGTGTGCATACATTCTATGTATGGGTGGTCCCGGGAATCGAACCCACTACCCTGGCGTTACAAGCGCCATGCTCTACCAACTGAGCTACAGAAGGACCATATGGTTCCACAGGTAAATATCATGTTTCTGGATGATTCCAGAGGGGTAAATATCATGTTTCTGGATGGTTCCAGAGGGGTAAATATCATGTTTCTGGATGGTTCCACAGGTAAATATCATGTTTCTGGATGATTCCACAGGTAAATATCATGTTTCTGGATGGTTCCAGAGGCGTAAATATCATGTTTCTGGATGGTTCCAGAGGGGTAAATATCATGTTTCTGGATGGTTCCACAGATAAATGTCATGTTTCTGGATGGTTCCAGAGGTAAATACCATATTTCTGGATGGTTCCACAGGTAAATATCATGTTTCTGGATGATTCATGAGGACTTGGAGGTATACAGCGAAGGGCACTAGCGATCACTAGAAATCACAACTCATTTCAGCAGTCTTTAGCCAGAATTAGAATGAGTTGTATGGACTTTGAACCGCTGACCGTGGCAATTTGACTGGTAAACCAATCATAGTACTAATTATAATTATATGGCCAGGGTCTGGCTGAGGACCACCTGTGGTTTCCACCCTCCATTCAGGAACTGCTGCCCTATTTTGTGCTAAACACTATAACCACATCCCAA
>NC_068426.1:3875563-3878063 GCF_023373465.1 Oncorhynchus keta
CTCTATGACCGTGACTGTATTTACCAGGGATGCGCCCAATTCCATTTCCATTCCATTATATTCAGGATGTAGGTCTATTACAATTCAAGTTATTTTCAATTTAGAACATTTTGAATTTGGTTTACTCTCTGAGTTGCCTAGAATTGAAATGGAATTTACCTTAAAACCCTGGTATTTACTTTGGACATGTACCCCTCCAATGAACCGAAGACCGAATGAAACGTTCTCTCTACACCTCTGAATTGATTCCCCCGTCCAGATTAGTTTTTTTTTGTTGCATTTTCTAGACAGTTGGTAATGGGAGACCATTAGGAAGGGTGGCTCCATGGATTGAACCCTGGCTTCCT
This sequence comes from Oncorhynchus keta, assembly GCF_023373465.1. Classification (NCBI taxonomy): domain Eukaryota; kingdom Metazoa; phylum Chordata; class Actinopteri; order Salmoniformes; family Salmonidae; genus Oncorhynchus; species Oncorhynchus keta. Next base: position 3,875,911 of record NC_068426.1, read on the forward strand.
GTGGACATTTACATTACATTACATTAAGTCATTTAGCAGACGCTCTTATCCAGAGCGACTTACAAATTGGTGCATTCACCTATGACATCCAGTGGAACAGCCACTTTACAATAGTGCATCTAAATCTTTTGGGGGGGGTGAGAAGGATTACTTATCCTATCCTAGGTATTCCTTAAAGAGGTGGGGTTTCAGGTGTCTCCGGAAGGTGGTGATTGACTCCGCTGTCCTGGCGTCGTGAGGGAGTTTGTTCCACCATTGGGGGGCCAGAGCAGCGAACAGTTTTGACTGGGCTGAGCGGGAACTGTACTTCCTCAGTGGTAGGGAGGCGAGCAGGCCAGAGGTGGATGAACGCAGTGCCCTTGTTTGGGTGTAGGGCCTGATCAGAGCCTGGAGGTACTGGGGTGCCGTTCCCCTCACAGCTCCGTAGGCAAGCACCATGGTCTTGTAGCGGATGCAAGCTTCAACTGGAAGCCAGTGGAGAGAGCGGAGGAGCGGGGTGACGTGAGAGAACTTGGGAAGGTTGAACACCAGACGGGCTGCGGCGTTCTGGATGAGTTGTAGGGGTTTAATGGCACAGGCAGGGAGCCCAGCCAACAGCGAGTTGCAGTAATCCAGACGGGAGATGACAAGTGCCTGGATTAGGACCTGCGCCGCTTCCTGTGTGAGGCAGGGTCGTACTCTGCGGATGTTGTAGAGCATGAACCTACAGGAACGGGCCACCGCCTTGATGTTAGTTGAGAACGACAGGGTGTTGTCCAGGATCACGCCAAGGTTCTTAGCGCTCTGGGAGGAGGACACAATGGAGTTGTCAACCGTGATGGCGAGATCATGGAACGGGCAGTCCTTCCCGGGAGGAAGAGCAGCTCCGTCTTGCCGAGGTTCAGCTTGAGGTGGTGATCCGTCATCCACACTGATATGTCTGCCAGACATGCAGAGATGCGATTCGCCACCTGGTCATCAGAAGGGGGAAAGGAGAAGATTAATTGTGTGTCGTCTGCATAGCAATGATAGGAGAGACCATGTGAGGTTATGACAGAGCCAAGTGACTTGGTGTATAGCGAGAATAGGAGAGGGCCTAGAACAGAGCCCTGGTTTAAGCATACAGTCAGGGAGCATACAGTCAGGGAGCATTACCACTAGACCACTGTGTCAGTCATGTGTATAGGTGGCAGGGAAGTCAGGCGCAGGAGAATCAAACTGAGTATTAAATAACAAATAAACGAAACATACTCCAAACACTAAATGTAACATTAAATAAAGTGGGTACGAGGACCCGTCGCGCACCAATACAAAAACCAACACAACACTGAATAACAATCAGTCTCTGACAAAGACATGAGGGGAAACAGAGGGTTAAATACACAACAGGTAATGAATGGGATTGAAAACAGGTGTGTAGGAAGACAAGACAAAAACCAATGGAAAATGAAAAATGGATCAATGATGGCTAGAAGACCGGTGACGTCGAACGCCGAGCACCGTCCGAACAAGGAGAGGCAACGACTTCGGCAGAAGTCGTGACACACAACACAGCAAATCATCCTTTTGCTCTTATTCCACCTTTTTCACAACGTTCATGTAGCGACTAAAGGGGGTTCCGCCAACCCTGGGTTTGAACCGACAACCCTGTGGTTACGGGGACAGCCCACCCTCCTGTGTTGGCTCATCCGGATCCCTTTTTGCCATTCATAGTGGAGGTGGACGCATCCGAAGCTGGGATAGGAGCAGTGCTCTCTCAGCGCTCGGGTATGCCACTGAAGCTCCGCCCCTGTGCCTTCTTTTCGAAGAAGCTCAGCCCGGCGGAGCGAAACTATGATGTGGGGGACCGGGAGCTGTTAGCTGTCGTAGAAGCCTTGAAGGCGTGGAGACATTGGCTTGAGGGGGCTAAACACCCTTTTCTCATCTGGACTGACCATCGCAATCTGGAGTACATCCGGGAGGCGAGGAAACTGAACCCTCGCCAGGCAAGGTGGGCCATGTTTTTCACTCGTTTTGTGTTTATCGTCTCTTACAGACCAGGCTCCCAGAACGTTAAGGCAGACGCACTGTCCCGGCTGTATGACACAGAGGAGCGGTCCATGGATCCCACTCCCATACTCCCAGCTTCTTGTTTGCTGGCGCCGGTAGTGTGGGAGCTGGACGCGGACGTTGAG